>NW_018229357.1:76446-94310 GCF_001263595.1 Phalaenopsis equestris
ATATATATATATATAAGGTAAGTTGGAGGTGGAGGAGTGGTTTCTGCTATTTGGGAGCTTATTTGGAGCCTCTTTTGCTTTGGATTCCCTATTTATTGTGTTTTTTGATTTATCAGGTGCAGGGTTTTTTGAATTTGGAAGCACTTTTCCATTGGGTTTTTGGGCTTCTGCTTCCTGACTGAGGGTTTGAACCTCTTTGTTGTTGTTTTGGATTCATATTATTGTGCTTCCCACTTTCCTTCTAAGTGGTGTATTTTTCTTTGGTTTTGACTGCTATGTTTCTGCTCTTGGCATTTTGGTTTTTTACTGCTCATCATGGCTGATGGATTCCCTATTCATGTGGAAACTATTGCTCAATGGTCTAAAGCCACTTATGTTGGGGTGGTGGGAAGAGGTCAAAATACTCCTACTGATGATGAAGTTTTGGTCTTCCCCCAAGCCTTTCATGAAGCTGCCTTGGGGAAAGAAAGTTGTCATCTCATTAATCCCCTCTACGTTAAGAAGGGGAAACTTGTCATCTTCTATCAAGAGTAGGAACTAAACTTTTTAAATGTCGATTGTAAGTTTATATTGATTGGCAAGATCCAACTAGGCCACTCTAGGATGGAGTTGGTGAGAAGGTACTTTGAAAACTTCCCTTTCTCTTGTGCTTGGTTGATTGGCCTGATTGATGGCAAAGACATTCTGATAAAGCTAGCATTGGAAGAAGACTATGCCAGGTTATTTGCTAAACAATCTGTCCTTATGGATGGAGTCTCCATGAAGATTATTAAGTGGACTCCAAATTTTGATCCTAGCAAAGAGCCTCACATTGTGCCAATTTGGTTTAAGTTAACTAGGTTGCCTCTACACTTTCAAACATAAAGTGCTTTCTAATATTGGGCTGGCTTTGGACAGACCTCTAAAAATGGATTTCCCTACTTTCCATTTGTCTAATCCTTTAGTGGCAAGAATATTAGTTGAGAGGGACATCACCTTGCCTGAGGTGAATGAGATTTGGCTGGGGACTATGGAAGAGGGACACTGGCAAAGAATTGTGATAGAGAAGAGCCTTATTACTGCCCTCATTGTAGAATGTTTGGACACACTCAAGAAAGATGTTATAGGCTACATCCACCCTCTAAAAATAAAACCAAAGATTCTGGCTAGCAAATTCCTATTATTGCATCTAAAAAACAACTGGACACTGATAATAACGAGAAGGGGGCTTCAAGATATGTGGAACTTTGGCAACCTGCTCATAGAGAACCTGTGGTGGCTACTCTCCCTCTTGAACCTACCAACACAGTTGAGCATACAATTGAGATAAACAATTTACATACTGAGCTACATGGCAAAAATAACTCCAACTCCCAGCAAAATCAACTACTGGTAGAGGATTGTTCCCTCCCCACAACAAATCTGATCCCCTCCTCAGGAGTACTGCATGAAATGACCCTGGCTTTGACCAGGATTGGCAAATTCAAAAGGCCAAAAAGAAGAAGAAGATGGATACTAAACTACACTTCAAGAAGGTACTTCCAATGCTCTTAGCAGCCCTCTAAGACTGGATTCCCCTTCTAGAGCCAGAAGTGGAGGGAGAAGGTCCAGATCACAACCAACTACTCATGGTTAAATTCCTTTGTTGGAATATTAGGGGGATTGCTCACCCCCTTTCCCTCTAAAGGTTAACACATCTTAATAAAGAACTTCAACTATGGTTCTTATCTATCTTAGAACCTTTGGTTTACAAAAACCCCCAAAGGCTGATTAATAAATTTCAAGGCTTCTCTCAATTCACCAATATCAACAATAAGATTTCACTGTTTTTAAGAAAAGAGTTAAATTGGATTGTTTTGCTGGACCATCCTCAACTGGTCCATATTTGTTTCAGCATGAATGGGTTGTTGAGTTATGTTACTTTTGTTATTGCTGGGTGTAACAAAGCCTCAAGAACTGAATTGTGGTATGTTATTCATTCTATTGGTTCTAATATGATAGATAAATTAATGGTGGGGGGAGATTTCAATTGTATTGCTAATTCTACTGAGAAGATTGGTGGTAGATCCCCAAACCTCTCCAAGATGACCAAATTTAGTGAAAATATCCAGGTAGCACATTTGTATGACCTTGGCTTCAATGGCTCTCCTTTTACTTGGATGAGGGGGAAAATTTGGGAAAGACTGGATAGATTATTGGTGAATGACTGCTAGCTCAACAGTTTTCTGCACACTTCTGTAACCCGCTTAAGCTTGGCTGGCTCTAATCATAGGCCTTTGCTGATTTATAGTGATGCACCTCCCCCATCACCATCCAGTCCTCCTCGTTTTAGATACCTTAACATTTGGTTTGATTAACCTTCCTTCATTGAGTTTGTTGCACAACAATGGAAGGGGATCTACCATGAAGACCCTCTCATAAAACTCTGGCTTCTTCATCTCAAAATTAGCAAAGCCCTTAGAACCTGGGGCTGGAATACATTTGGGAACATTTTATTGAATGTTGAGATGGCTGAAAGGGATGTAAATAACATTGAAGCTGTTGTTATCAATCATGAGAAAAATGAGAGCTCTCTGATCACTACACAAGAAAAACTTCTCACTGCAATAGACTAGCAGGAATCATTTCTTAGCCAAAAAGCTGCTATCAAAAAATTCAAAGATTGGGATAGAAACACAAAGTTTTATCATGCTTATATAAAAGAAAATGTAACACCATTCATGATATTCATGATGTTAAGGGCAATTGTATCTTAGATAATGAAGCCATTGCTGAGAATGTTGTTCAATTTTTTCATAAGCTTCTGACATAACTTATGGCTAAAAGAACTCTTATAGATGCTAATTTCTTTACAGTTGATCACTCTTATACCAGTGCCCTTAATCTAACTCATATATCTGAGGAGAATGAAATATGGTAGGCATTACAATCCATTAACAGTGCAAAGACTGCTGGGCCTGATGGATTTACAGCTGACTTCTACAAGAAAGCTTGGAATTTAATCAAACCGGAGGTAGTGGAGGCAATCAAGTGACCTATTAGGGGTATTCAAAGTTTCTTCCAAAGACATCAGATCCCTCAGTATTTATATGCATCATGCTTGGTGCTCATTCCTAAACAGGCTGAGAGAAAAAATTGGAACCAGTTTAGGCTCATCAGTCTTATCCCATTTTTCTTCAAAATTATTAGCAAAATCTTTGTGGCCAAACTCCAACCTCACCTTGGGAGACTTATTGGCCCAAACCAGACTGCTTTTGTTAAGGGTAGAACAATTACTGAAATTTTTTTACTAGCTCAAGGACTACTACTTGACCTAGATAAAACCTGTAGAGGAAGAAAAGTGATATACAAGTTGGATATCCAAAAAAGCTTATGATAGTATTGGGTGGGAGTTCATCATAAAGATTCTAAAGGCTAGAGGCTTTAATAAGGATTTCAGTGATATTATTGAAGATGGCTCAATTACAATAAACACTCCATCCTAATCAATGGACAAGTTTAGGGCAGTTTTACTTCCACGAGGGGGCTTCCACAAGGGGATCCTCTTTCTCCTACCATCTTCATACTAGCTTTGGACTATCTTTCCAGAATTCTAGACAGTTGTCTCCTTTCCAACTCCTATGTCAGGTACCATCACTGATCTAATATTGCTTTATCCCACTTGGTTTATGCTGATGATATTATGATTTTTTCAATAGCTAATAAAAATGCAATTAAGAAAGTTACTAGGTGCCTTAAACTCTTTCAACGGCACTCTGGAATGCTCTTCAACAATGGTAAATGCAATGTTATCTTTAGCAGGACACTTCTTCCAATATCAGAAGTTAGATACTTGATCATACACAATTATCTGAAGCCTCCTCTTCTCTTATATATCTGGGAGTTCCTCTCATTAGGTGAAACAAACTCAATTTGATGAAGTCCTGTGGAAGATTGCTGATCAAATGTCCAATTGGACTTTTTCATTTCTATCTAGTGGAGGTAGAATTACTCTTCTAAAGAGCATCCTTACTACTTTTTCCTCCTACAGTCTACAAATGAAATCAATGAAGAAATGCTCTCAACTACAAATGGAAAGACTCTTCAATAGGTTTCTTTGGGTTGGGAGCAGACAACAACTACATTGAGCTAGTTAGCAAAAGGTTGCCAAACCTTTTATTGCTGGTGGACTGGGGTTTAAAGTGCTGAAATAGCTGCAACAGGTGAAATTCTGTAAAATCTAGGACAAGTTCAAATACCAAGACTCTTTATGGGCTAAGTACATGTGGGGAAAGTATTGTAAAGCAGCTCACACCAATCTTATTAACAAAAAGAACGGGGACTCTAAGACTTGGACCGACATGCTAAAATTAAGGGAATTGGATGAAAACCTCTTCCTATGGGACCTAGGAAAGGCAATGTTAATTTCTGGCTGGATCATTGGCTCCCAAAAGAGATGTTGGAACCTTCCTTTATTGATTTAAATCTAAACCTTAGAGTTGTTGACTGCTGAGAGGGAGATATTTGGTCCTTGGATACACTTCATTCTTTGTTGAAGGAATCTTCTGTTGTGAACATTTCCAAGGTGCATTTTGACAAAACTAAACAAGATAGGATTAAAAAGACACACAATACTAACCACAACATCATAAAATTCATTTACCTCAAACTAAATAGTTGGAATGATGTCCCTTGAGGGGAGACCATATGGAACAAATTTTTATCCCCCTCTATGTCATTCTGTTGCTAGAGGATCTTTCAAAATCTTCTTCCTACTGTGACATCCTGAAGTTGAAGGGTTTGAGAGGCCCATCTAGATGCTACCTTTATAAAGATATCGAGGAGGCTATCTCACACCTATTTTTGTAATGCACTTTCTAACAACAAGTCTGGAGAGAGCTTATAAATCTATTACTACTGAATATTCTCTACATCCATTGGCAAAATTTGTTTGAGTGTTGGAGCAGCTGGAGGAAGGCCAAAGTTGGTCCCATCCCTTTCATTATATTCTGGTTCCTCTGGATGGAAAGAAACTTTATCAAACTTGAGGAAGCCTCTGTAAATGCTAGCAAGGTGGCTAGGAACTGCATTTCTTATTTGCTCAAACTAACCAAATATAAGTCCTTCCCTCAAATTTGTACAGTTCAGCTGACAGAACCTAGCAAGCCACCCAAAGTAACTAAAGTAATTTGGAAAACTCCCTCATTTCCTTGTATAAAAGTAAATATTGATGGCAGCTTCTCATATCTTGGTGCTGTGATGGGAGGAGCGTTCAGAAATCATCAAGGCAAATGTTTACTCTTGTTCTCCACTCCCATCATGGCTGAAGATGCCATAGAGGCAGATCTGATTGTTGTTTATTGGGCACTTAAATTGGCTACCATGTCCAACTGGTGCCACCTGTGGGTGGAGGTGGACTCCACAAATCTACTTATGCTATTAAATGACATTCATGCACCCTCGTGGAGACTGTCCCAATGGCTGCGAAAGATAAACCAGCTCAAAGCTTCAATATTGGTCAAGACCTCTTTCATTTACAAGGAAGGAAATTGTCCTACCAACCGGCTTGCTAGAAAAGGCTTAGCTACTGCTGAAGTCAATGTATCCAATTTTCCCCCTCCCCTCTTCTTTTTTTGCTTGAGGGTGACCTGTTAAAGGTTCCACACCTCATAAACTATTTACAATGGCTTCAGCTTCCACCACCCTACTGTTTAAATTGCCAAATGTCTGCCAATTCAAGGCTTTGAGTTAGCAACAAGCCTTTTATGTAGGATCCATAATTTCTCCCAAGGATTGTTATTGTGATAGCTGGACCAAATAGAACTAACTTGATTCATAAAGTCTAGGTGGGATGACCAGACATTTAAATATCTAAAATTAGTTTTGGTGGGGTTTGTAGAGCTGCTGATGGAAATCATAAGGGGTTTGTGATCTGAACCAGACATTGATAAATGGGAGACAGTTGTATGCAAAAAATAATTAAGCCAGTGTTCATTAGCAAGAGCTCTGTCAATTCTTTCCCAAACCTTACCTCTTCTCCAAGTGAATTTATGGTCAGAGAAACCAAAATCATAGAGTCTAGCCATATTTTCTATTGACTCCCTACATGTTAGAGTAATGAGAAAGCTACAAAGTGCAGGGTACTAAACTGGATAGTTTTTTGGTTCAATATGAGAACCCAAAAACTCCTCCCAAAAAACTAAAAGTCCTACCAAAGAGGAAAATACAATTACTCAACAAAAGAAAATAAATGTAAAATTACAACTAAAACAAATTTTCTTCATGTATCCTGGTTTGCAATTCTGAAGTGGGGAACCTCCAGTATGTCTCCTTACAGTAGGAATTGAAGGGTTGGTTTACAACAACATCAGTCTCATTGGAGTAAAACCCAAGTTGGGCCAGCCAATTTACAGGCTAATTTCCTTCCCTGTAGATGAAAGTGAAATGAATTTGGGACTTTGTAATAAGATCTCTGATTTTTTTATCCAATATAAGTGGTGCCATAAAGATCCCTCCTCCTGATTTAGTAGATGAATCACTGCAGCAAAATCCACCTCCAGCCATAGCTTGTACCAATTAGCCTCATTAGCAAGGTTGAGTGCCCAATAAACAATAATAAGCTCAGTCTCAGTAGCATCAACAACCATTACTGGGGTGTAGAAGTATAAGAGGCACTTACTCAAAATGATTTCTGTATATACCCCCCACTCCAGCTCCATGTTTTGTAAAGCTTCCATCAGTATTAATCTTTACAGTGGGATGTTGAGGAGATTCCCAATAAACTCTAAATACTTGAATAGGATCAGTCTTTTTTGATGAGCAGGATTTAGAGATTAGGGAATCTTTTCCATTTGATCATCTTATGTAGATAAGATAAACTGTTTCTAACAGTTTTTTCAAAATTTAGGATGGAATTTTCAAACTTTGCCTTGTTTATTTCTATCCAAATGAACCAAGCAGTAATAAGTGGTATAGGAGCATAGTCTCTTGTGCTAGGTCTGCCAGTAATTGAATAGCCTATCCCAAGTAAAATCTTTCTCATCAATGTTCAACTGAGTCAGTAGCTGTTTCTACACCTGCTGAGCAAAAATACATTCAAAGAATTGAACAAGTGAACCAAGGATTCCAAAGAATAAGTGAACCAAGGATTCCTCCTCTTTCATACATGGGACCCCTCAAGAGGGACCCCTCAATCCCTATAACTTTGAAATTTCATTAGTAGGAATCATCTTATGGAATATTCTCCAATAGAGAAAGGACATAGATGGGGATAGAAATTTGTTCCAAATAGTGTCTCCCCAGGGTATTTGCTCCCAACAGAAAAATTTAGAACAGATAGCTTTGGTTAGACTTTGATGAGAGAATGTCTGCCACACGACTTTATCAGATTTACTTCTATCAAACTTTATACTAGCCACTTTGGTGATAGAATGAGGTTGTAGAATATTAGACAGCTTAATTGAATGTCACTCATCACCATCCCAACTATCAGCCACTTTCGAATCAATATTGTAGGAATTGGTAATAGGGGATAACCAATCTTTTGGACACCAATTATCAAGCCAAAAATTAATATCTCCTTTACCCAGACCCCAACTGTAAGTGTTCTCAGCAATTGTTCTAATTTTCAGCATTTTCACCCAGATTTTAGAGTCCCTAGTTTTCCTGATAACTAGTGTAGGATGTTGATCTTTGCAATATTTGCCCCTCATAAATTTTTCCCAAAGAGAGGTTTGAGCTCTAAACTTGATCCAAAGTTTACAGAAATTTATCTAAAGGAGTTGTTCTAGATCCTTAAAGACAATACCCCCAGCTATCTGAGGTTTAGCAACCTTTTTCCAAGAAGCCCAGTGCATTTGTTGTCTTTGGCCAGACCACAAAAATTTTTTGAATATTCTTTCAAGCTGGATTTGTGTACTTTTCTTGATAGTACTAATTTGCAGTTTATATGAAGGGAAGGTAGTAAGAATACTCCTAAACAATGTAATTCTTCCCCCATTAGATAAAAAACTATGTGTCCACCCATTAAGAAGATTGGAAATCTTATTCAATACCTCTTTAGACTGGATTTTCCTAGTTCTTCTAGTAAGGAGAAGTACCCCTAAATACTTAATTGGGAGCTGAGAGTTAGAAAAGCAAGTGTAGTTAGAAGCCCATTGTTTGCAATTGGGGGAGGCATGTTTGTGAAAAACCATTTGACACTTTTTTGGATTAAAGTACATCCCATAATGAGCTTGGAAATTTTGAAGTGTCTGGAAAACTTTTTTTACAGAATTCTTATTAGCTTTGGCAAAAACCATTATATCATCCGCATATAGTAAGTGAGTAATGGCTATGTTGGATCTATGGTGGTATCTGTTATGGCTTTGGTTCAGAAGAGCTTCATCTAGAATTATGGATAAGTAATCAATGGCAAGTATGAAAATGGTGGGGGACAATGGATCCCCTTGCTTTAAACTTCTGGCGGGAGGAGCAGTGAAAGATCCCCTCCCTTGTCCATTAATAAAAATAGAATGCTTATTATTATGTAACCACCTCTTAATTAGTTGACAGAAAGCAGTATTAAAGCCTCTAGCAGTTAAGATTTCCATTATGAACTCCCAGCTTATAGTATCATAAGCTTTCCTTAAATCCATATTATATATCATATTGCCTCCTCTACAGGTTTTATTCAAATCCTGTAACAGTTCTTGAGCCAAAACAGTGTTGTCAATAATGGATCTACCTTTCACAAAAGTTGTTTAATTAGGTTTAATGATACAGTCAAGAAGAGGTCGTAACCTATTAACAATGATTTTGCTAATAGCTTTGCTTATGACAGTCGTTAAACAAAGAGGCTTAAAATGGTTCCAATTCTACTAAATATCAGATTTAGGCACCAGAGCTAAGGTGGAAGCACAAAAATACCATGGGAGATTATTTCCTTGAAAGAAGCATGTCACTGCTGCAATAACTTTAGCCTTAATTATCTCTCAAGATTTTTTATAAAACTCGGCAGTAAAGCCATCAGGGCCTGCAAATTTATTGTTGTCTATTCAGCTAATGGCTTCCCAAATTTCCTTCTCATTTGGAATATCAATGAGCTTAAGGCTTGCAGTATAATTCAGTTCAGCAGAAAAATGTGTCGGCTCAATGGGGGTTCTGGGATGATGTTCCTAATTTAATAGGTTTTTATAATAGCTTATAACATCATAAGCTATTTCAGCATTATCATGAAACCACTAACCATCAACATTTTGAATTGCATGAATGATTTTTTACTTTCTCTTGTATTTTATATAGGCATGATAAAATCTAGTGTTTCTATCCCCATCAGTAAAAAATATTTATAGCAGCCTTTTGTTTGAGAAATTTTTCCTTATATTCAATAGCACTAAGGAGATTATTCTGAGCATTCAATAGATCCTTTTCCTCCACATTGCCTACCTGTTCCTCATGCTCCAATCTATTCACTTCATTTTCTGCCTCCTAGACTTTGGTATGCACATTTCCAAAAGTATCCCAACTCAAATTTCTGAGATCTTTGGCATTTTTAATTTGCAACAAACTTAACTTGATGATAGGATCAGGGTGAGAAATACCTTTCCAGAGTTCAACAATGTACTTGTTGTATGAAGGGTGTTATGCCCACATGTTAAGGTATCTAAAAGGGGGGGGAGATTGATTTTCAGTAGAAGTAATGCTGATAAGGATAGCCCTATGATCCAATCTAGCAAGACTAAGATGATTAACAAAAGTAAGGAGGAAGTGATTGAACCATTCATCATTGACTAATACTCTATCAAGCCTCTCCCATATGACTCCCCTCTTCCAAGTGAAGGCAGGCCCCTTGAAGCCCAAATCAAAAAGGCCAGCCCTTTGCCCTTTGAATTTTATCACTAAAATTGTTCATCTTGACTGAATTTGGGGCCCTCCCTCTAGATTTTTAAGAAGTAGAAGTAATACAATTGAAATCTCCCCTTACTTGCCATGGGGAAGTCATCTGTTGACTAATGTTAATCAATCTATTCCACAATTCCTTTCTAGGATCCCTTGTACATCCTACATAAATAAAAGTAGCTTCTCCCTTGTGGGCATTCATTTTGAAAGAAAAGTTAACAAATTGTGGATGGTTAATTAAGATAATCGAACTAATTTCCCTTTTGCAAAAGGTCCAAATTTTATTGTTAGTATTAGAAAAATGAGTAAACCCAACAAACTTTTTAATCAGATTTTGGGGATTCTTGTGAACCATAGGTTCTAGAATAATAATGCAACATAACTTGTATTTAAAATTCAGATGAAGGACTCTTTTTAAGGAAATTTTTAGGGAGAAAGGGGGTTAGCCATCCCCCTTATATTCCAACAAAGGAGATTAATCATTAGAAGGGGGATGGGGGGATGGCTGAGATCTTAATCTAGTTCTTCCTCTATGGTGGATAGGAGAACCATTCCTTGCTCTTTCTGCTTTCATTGAGTGTGCCCCTTATTGTAATTTTTGCACTTATGTCATTCGTTTTTTTCTTCTCCTTGCTGTTTTAACTTGCCAATCTTCTTCAATTGTATGTCTCATTCCAGTAATTTTGGGGTCTTCTGGGACTTTGTCATGGATATCTGTATTAAGTTCCTTTCCCATCTCAACTTGCAAAGGGGATGGAGGTGTGATTATTGTGACTTCATTAACTTCCTTCCTAAGTAGTATGTTGGGATCTGATAGCTCCCCAAGAGGATCAGCATCTGAGGAGTCCTCAATGAGTCTTGAGGGAGGTGCTTTGATCCTTTGAGTGGTTTCTTTTATGCTGTCCAGATTTGTTTCTTCAGCAATGCTCCTTGTAGCTTTAACTGGTATTACTTCTGCTTCTTCTTTATTTCTTCCTACAATTCTTTTGGGTGGCGGATGTAATCTGTAACATTTATCTACTGTGTGGCCAAACATTTTTCAATTTTTGTAAGGTTTTTACTCAGCTACTATTTCTTGCCAGAATCCTTCAGTATCAGAACCAATCCAAATTCTCTTCAGTTCAGGGAGAGTGATGTCTCTCTCCACTTGTATTCTAGAAAGGCCTGGTCTGACCTTATTATATTTGGGGGAATCCACTCTCAAAGGTATACCTAATGCTCTACCAATATTAAATAAAAAGATAAGTTTAAAGTAAGGGAGTGGGAGGCTAGGTAGATTGAACCAAAGAGGGACCACAGGAGGTTGTTTACTTGGATCAAAACCTGGGGTCCATTTTATGATTTTCATAGTTTTTCCAGCAATGATAAGAGATTGTTTTGCAAACAATCTTGCATAATCTTCCTCAACTGTTAACTGAATTAGGAGGTGTTTCCCATCCAATAAACTAATTTTCCAATTACCAATAAACTTCAAAGATTCAAAAAAGTTCCTGACTAGCTCCATCTTTTGATGTCCTTACTAAAATTACCCACCAAAGTAAATTTAACTTCTTCCTTTAGTGAGTCTATTTCTATGTTAATGAAGAACACAGTGGTTTCACCTTTTTTAGAGCCAAGAGGGTGAATGCAGGGACTACAGCCTTTCCCAGCAGCAGTATCATGGAATTCCTATGGGAAAACCAATTAGCATAATCCTGCAAGGTTTCATTTGATCTTCCAACCACACCAACATTAGTTGCTTTTGTCCATTGAGAATCAGTGGAGATGTCAATGGATGTGACCTATTCATTCACACCTCCAAAAGGTAATTAAACTTCCAATCTCAGCAGAAAAGCAAAAACACTGTCCTAAGGGAAAGGGAGAGGGAAGACAGTAACAGGGAGCCATTCCTTCTTAAACAGACTCAGAATCTGTAACAAAAGCAAAGAAGAGTGGAAGAATCACACCCCCCAATTCCTAGTAAGCAAAAAAGAGGTTGTCCAATAGAACAGAACCACCACAGAAAACCAAAAACAAGAAACAAAAAACTAGTAAAACCAGCACCACCAGAGGATTAAAACAACATAACTAACACCACAAACTTCTTCTTCAATGGCAAACTGTAAACAACAGCCATCTACCTTTATCCTGTCAGAAACCCTAGCAAAGCCCGTTCTCCAGCCGCCAGCTTCCTGTCATATATATATAAAAAAAAATAGTTGCAAACAGGTTAAGAGGGCCTATAAAAGAGGAAACCTCTCAAAAGGAAAGATAATCAAAGAGGGAAGCCTATCTAATGTAAGGGAGAGGAAGAAGGTCACTGGACAATAAGAAGGCCGCTGTACTAGGAATCATCTTGCTAACCATTGAGATTTCTATGTGGAGACCCCTTCTAGCTAACCAATTGGATGGTCTGTTACCTTCGCTATGTATATGAGTGAAAATTATGGAGTTGTTCTTCAATAGAAGATGAATCCCATAAATACAGCAAATTAAGTTCCAGGGGTATCACAAGAACCCTTGATGATGTTGATAAGAAATAAGGAATCAGATTCAACCCACAAATGATTAAAACTGCAGGCTTTAGCAAAATAGAGAGCCCAAAAAACAGCTTTACATTCAGTCTCAAAAGGATCAACAACCATAACAGGAGACCAAAAATATAAAATGCACTTCCCTCTGTGATTCCCGAAGACGCTAACAATACCTGCATGTTTAGGAGTGTAACTACCATCAGTGTTGACCTTTATTTAGCCATTCCAGAGGAGAGACCAACATATTTTAATAACTTTAGTAATAGAAGGTTTGGAAGAGGAGGACAGCTCAAATATAGCTCTAAACTTTTTAAATTTAATAAGTTTCTGAAGATAAGCTATGCAATTCAGACCCACTTTCGTGGCACCTAAGGGAGAAGCGTCAAACTTCAATTGATTTCTAGCCATCCAAACAAACCATGCCACAATATTAGGGATATCTTGGAGTTTAACACCCCTCCAATCAGACCAGCAGTTATAAAAGACATCCCATGAAAGATTCATGGTAGGAACACTAAGCTTAGCTAGGACAAAATTCTAAACTTGTTGTAGCCAAGGACAGGCAAAGAAAAGGTGAGCTAGGGTCTCCTCCTTTGACAGACAAAAAATACATCTGAAGGGACCTCTAAGACTCTTCAATTTTAAGATATCATCAGTGGGAATAATTTTAAAGAAGAGTCTCCAAATGAAGAAAGACATGAAAAGAGTAAGAAACCTGTTCCAAATCGTATGACCCCAATCCACCACCTGTTGGAGAGGGGTAGGCTGAGAAAAGTTCTTTTTAATCACAATTCTATCCTTTTTCCCTTGGACAATAGAGATTTCTTGTATATTAGAGAGCTGAGAGGGGTTGCAGAATGGAAGGATAGGTTTCAGATTCCAATTGCCATTCTCCCATAGATCCTTAACTAACATGGGGTAGGCTTGGGCATTGAGGTCTTGAAGCAGACTGCCTTCCAAACACCAGTTATCCCACCAAAGATTTACCAATCATTCAACAATCTTCCAGACAAACATTTGTTCAGCTTCCTCTCTAACATGTAGCATCTTTTTCCAAATAGGAGAGTCCCCCAAACCATTAGATATATGACTAGGATGTTGTTGTTTATAGTATTTACCCCTTAGGAATTCAGCCCAAGAGAGTTGTGGGATCTGAATTTAATCCGGAGCTTACAAATGTTAGTGTGCATTATTTGAGGGAAGGACTTAAAGCCTAATCCTCCTTCCCTTAAAGGTTTACAAACCTTAACCCAAGTGGTCCAGTGTTTTTGTTTCCTTTGGCCAGCCCATAGGAATCTATTGAACATTCCCTCCAAAAGTTTTTGAGTAGCCTTTTTCATAACTTTCATTTGTAATAGAGAAGAAGGAATGGCAGATAATACACTCTTCAGAAGGTTAATCCTACCCCCATCAGATAAATAAGTATTCTCCCAAGCTTGAAGTTTGCCTTGAATCTTTTCAAGGATATGATCAAACTGAAATTTTTTAGTTCTCCCTTTGATAAGAAACACTCCAAGATATTTCACAGGAAGGCAGCTGTTGGTAAAGTCATTTAAGTCAGAGACCCAGTTCTTAAACTCATTCTTGCATTGTTTGCTAAAAATAGAAATGCACTTCTAGACATTCAATTTCATTCCAGAAATATCCTGAAAATTCTCCAAGCACTGCATAAAGGATTTAACAACAGGTTTGAAAGCTTTGGAAAAGATAGTAATATCATCAGCAAAAGCCAAATGATTGATTAAAATGGATGATCTATGGCTATAAAGGGAGTGGGGTTTTCTGATTGCCATCTCATTCAAAACTATGGATAAGTAGTCAAAAACCAAAATAAAGATGGTAGGAGAGAGTGGATCTCCTTGTTTAATACCTCTGGATGCACTAAAGAAGCCATGTGAATTTCCATTAATAAAGACTAAATGAAAATTATTAGCCAGCCATCTATTGATTAGAGAAACAAAAGAAATGGGAAAAGCTCTGACAATGAGAACTTGTTCAATAAAGTTCCAATTGATTGTGTCATAGGCTTTTTTGATGTCTAATTTGAATATTATATTCCCTCCTTCAGTGATTCTATCAAGATCCAATACCAACTCTTGGGCTAGAAGAACATTGTCCACTATGCTTCTACCCTTGATAAAAGCTGTCTGATTTCTGCAAATAAGTTGATTCAAGTGAAGTTGTAATTTATGAACCAAAACCTTGTTGATGATTTTTGAAATAACAGAAGTAAGGCTGATACGTCTGAAATTTTCCCATTTATGAAAAGCTTTTCCCTTGGGAACTAAAGTAATAGTAGAGCATGAAAAAATTTTGGGAGATCAGCACCCCAGAAAAAGCTTTGGACTGTTGCAATAACATCACCCTTCACAATCAACCAAGCCTTCTTATAGAAGTTAGCTGTGAACCCATCTAGTCCACTAACCTTAGAACTATCATTAGAATTAAATGCATCCCAGATTTCCTTCTCATCAGGTATATCAGTGAGTGAAAGGCTTTGAGTGAACTCCATTTCCTTATTAAAAAGAGTGCATTGAATGGAAGGCTTGGAGACAGGAGGTTGCTTGAAAACTTCTTGAAAATATTGAACAACATTCAAAGCTATACCATCAGTAGATGTAATCAAATGTCCATCCTGGGTAATGATTTTGTGAATAGTATTGCATTTCCTCCCATAGTTGATGCAGGCATGATAATATTTAGAATTTCTATCACCATCACAGAATTTAACCCTATTAGCCTTTTGAGCATAGAAATCCTCTTGCATAGAGTTGGCTTCCAGAAGTTGTTCATTAGCAGAATTTAGATCAGTTTCAGTCTCAGAACCATTGACCAGGAGTTTTTCTAAAGTCAACACCCTGTTTTTAGCCTCCAGAACCTTGCTATCAATGTTCCCCACCACTTCCCAGTTCCACTTAGAGAGATGCTTACTAACTTTTTTATGTAAGAGCCAAAGTTTGATACCAGGGTTGCGATGGTATACATCAACCCAAGACAGGGAGACTTGATTTAAAAAATCACTATGCATGGAACACATATTTAGATATCTAAAGTTGGATTTATTTTTAATATTTTTAGCAGATATATTGACAAGTAAAGGTCTATGGTCAGACCCACTCATAACAAGGTGTTGAACAAATGTGTGGAGAAAATCTCTAAATCAAATGTCATTCACCAAAATTCTATCCAGCCTCTCCCATATCCTCCCCCTTCTCCATGTGTACTTAGGACCAGTAAAGCCCAAATCATACAGCCCAGCTGACTGAATTTTATCAATTAATAAATTCATAAGATTGATATCAGGAGATCTCCCACCCTTCTTCTCATTAAGTGTAGAGAGACAGTTAAAATCACCCCCAACAAACCAAAAATCCCTCATAGAATTGTTGAAGTCTTTCAACTGTTTTCAGAGCTCTCGTCTAGCAATGGAAGATCAGCCAACATATATAAAAGTGGCAAAGCCATTATAACTATTTAAATTAAGCTTCAAATGGATAAATTTGTCCCCATCTTTGATAACAGTACACTGAATTTCTTTCCTACAGAACAACCAAATTTCACTGTTAGTGTTAACAAGCAGTTAGAAGCTAGGGAATTTCCTCACAATTTTGTTGATATGTTTAGATATCATAGGTTCAAGGATTGCAATGATCCAAGGTTTATATATCCTATTAAGTGCCATAATTCTATTAAGGGGTCTAGGATGTGCTAATCCCCTAACATTCCAACAGATTAAATTCATCATCCAACTGAGGTGGACTTTCCCCTCCGCATAGTCCTAACTGTGCTAGTGGGGAGGGTGAGGGCTTCCTCCAGA
Source organism: Phalaenopsis equestris (assembly GCF_001263595.1). Taxonomy (NCBI): domain Eukaryota; kingdom Viridiplantae; phylum Streptophyta; class Magnoliopsida; order Asparagales; family Orchidaceae; genus Phalaenopsis; species Phalaenopsis equestris. The sequence continues at coordinate 92,614 of NW_018229357.1, forward strand.
GAAGAAGAGGAAGGAAGAAGATTCTTTAATTCTCAGGGAATTTTCTTCTTTTTTGATTTTTGAACTTGCCGGCCCTCTTCTAAATCTTTTGCCATATGCAAGAGCAAAGGATCTTCCAAAGGAATATCAATAACTGTATCCTTAATTTCAACTGGGGGTGTTTGAATTGTAGTACATTGAAACTTTTCAACTTGAGGTGATATTGGGATAATAGTAAAGTGAAGTTTCTCAACCTGAGGAGGTGAAACAATTTGTATAGAATTATTAGGATTGACAACACTTTTAACAATATTGTGTGATAACTCAGCCAACTCCTGCAAGGAAGCCTCCTGAGTCCTTGCCCCTGCAAAATCGGAATCATGGGCTGCAGTTCTATCTTCAACTAACATCTAAAATCCTTGGGCTTCTTTTTCCCAAGAATTAGATCTGGAAGCTAACCTTCTTCTGAGATTAGGATGAAGCCTAAAGCATTTCTCATTAGTGTGTCCAAACATTTTGCAGTGGTGGAAGTAATATGATCTTTGTTCTGCTATGATTTTCTGCCAGTATCCATTATGCTCAGTACCCAATCAGATTTCCTCCACAGCTGGTAGGGCAATGTCTCTTTCAATCAAGATTCTAGCAACAGATGACCTTGATAAATTAAAGGTGGGAGCGTCCAACTTCAATGGTGTGCCCAAGGCTATGCCAATGTTGAAAAGTACTTTATGATTAAAGAAGTGGAGTTTAAGCTCTGGTAACTTAAACCAAATGGGGACAATTGGCAATTCTTTATTACAGTTAAAGGCAGGTGTCCACTTTAATAACTTCATTAAGATACCTTCAATCAATATGGATTGTTTTTCAATATGGATTGTTTTGAGAATCTTCTTCCCTTGTTAGATTGATGAGTATGTGCCTCCCATCAAGGAGCCCCACTTTCCAAGCTCCTTTGAATTTTAGTCCATCAAAGAATCTTCTCACAAATTCCATTCTAGGATGACCAAGCTGAAATTTTCCAATTAATGAGAAATTATAGTTCTCCATAAGGCCATTGATTTCCTCCTCAATATTAAAGATAGCCATCGTCCCACTTTTCTTGTAAATAGGTTTGAATAGAGGGTCATTCCTCTCATGGTACTCTTGAGGGAAAACTAGGTCATCAGGGTTTTGGACATTTTGAAAGCCTTTCCCAACAATGTCAGCAAATGTGGCCTTAGCCCACTGAATATTAGTAGTAAGGTCAATAGCATTTGGATCAGTCATTACTGAAAACTCACCACAACACAGGATTTACCAGAGAACCAAAATTCCAGGTGAACCAATCGAGTCAGAACATAAGAGAAGCTGATTGGACAGTAGAGGTAGTAAAGAAACCAGCAAAAACAAACCCAAAGACTAAAAAATCAAAAACCAAGCAGCAATAGTGGTGCTAAGAAATAGAACAGTAAAAAAATGAATAACAGATGCCCGAGAAGAGAGAAAGAGCTAGAGAAAGTTTGAACTTGAAGAATCTAGAGATGTAAAGTGAAAATTCTAGTAAATCTTGAGATAGCAGTTGAGACTAGAGCATTAGCAATAGCTAGAAGAGCCATTCAGCCGAAACCCTAGCAGAATACCAGAGAAGCTAGCCGCCAGCCGCCACCATTATTATATATATATATATATATATATATAAATGAAACAAATATCATACCACAACTTTTTCACAGATGCAT
>NW_018229357.1:95423-116549 GCF_001263595.1 Phalaenopsis equestris
AATGTTGTTTAAAGCAGTAAGGTTCCACTGATTATCATTCCAAAAATCTGACAGTTTGGTAGAAGTTGGATAGGGAACAGTAATCTTGTCAGCAAGCTTCCCATCCCCCATCCAGTCGTCAAGCCAAAAATTAAGGTTCCCCTCTCCAAGATCCCATATAAAATAATCTTCAGCTTTATCTGTATATTTAATCATGTGAGACCAGATTCTGGAGTCTCCCAATTTAGGTGTAGCAAGAGTGGGATGTGAACCTCTACAATACTTACCTTTAAGAAAGGTAGCCCAATAGGACTCTTCAGCTCTAAAATGAATCCACAGCTTGCAAAAATTAATCAAATGTAGATGCTTGAAACTTTTGAAACCCAGACCCCCATTATGAGTTGGTTTACAAATGGAGTTCCAATTGGTCCAATGTTTCTGTGTTCTTTGTCCTAACCAAAGAAATCTGTTGAAAGTTGTTTCCAGAAGGTGCTAAGTGCTCTTTTTTCATAGTAGTCGTTTGGAGAATGTAGGAGGGGAAGGCAGCACAGGACATGTTTTAGGAGGGTAATACGTCCTCCATTTGATAAGAAGGAATTGGTCCAGTTAGTGAGCTTAGCTTGGATCTTAGTAACCACTTCATCAAATTGGAGTTGTCATGTCCTTCCTTTCAGTAAATGAACCAACAAATATTTCAGATGAGAATGGGGGGTTTGAAATCCAGTAAAATCAGAAACCCATTGTTTGAAGGGTTGTTTAACACCTTTGCTGTAGTAAAGACAACATTTTTGCTTGTTCAGCTGCAGTCCTGAGCATAACAAAAATCATTGAGAAGGGTTTGGATTTGTCTGGCAGTAGGCTTAGTAGCCTTGGAAAAAAGAATAATATCAGCTGCATATGGAAGATGGCTGATGACAATATTTGAGCTGTGCTTGAACTTGGAATTTGGTTGATAATAAGAGAAAGGTAGTCAAAGACAAGAATAAAAATAGCAGGGGATTTGTGAGGAGATATGCTTGAAATTTGGTTGAGAATAAGAGAAAGGTAGTCAAATACAAGAATAAAAATAGCAGGGGAGAGAGGATCACCTTGTTTGATTCCCCTAGAAGCAGTAAAGAAATCATGGGTCTTTCCATTGATGAGAATAGAGTGGGCATTATTTTTCAGCCATCTCTTGATTAAGGTAAAGAAATCCATATTAAAACCTCTAGCTTGAAGAACCTCCTCAATGAAATCCCAGTGAATGGTGTCAGAGGCTTTGCAAATATCCAATTTGTAAATAAGATTTCCTCCTATGCATCTTTTATCCAAATCTTGGAATAATTCCTGAGCTAATTGAACATTGTCCACAATGCTTCTTCCTTTGATGAAGGCAGTTTGGTTATTGTTGATGATCTTATTAAGATGAGGTTGAATTCTGGCCACCAGAATCTTCATAATGATTTTAGAGATCACACTGGTGAGAGTTATGGGACTGTATTGATCCCATCCATTACACACAGTCTCTTTAGGGATGAGGACAATGGTGGAAGAAGTGAAATACTTGATGGGTTCAAGACTAGTGAAAAAGGCCTGCACAACATCAATAACATCATATTTGATGACATTCCAAGCTCATTTGTGAAAATCAGCAGAAAATCCATCAGGACCTGCTACTTTATTGCTATCAATAGAGTTTAAGGCAATCTTGATCTCCTCTTTGGAAGGAATGTCAGCAAGCTTGAGAGTAGAAGTATAATGTCTGTAATGGTCAAACAAATTGCCTTTAACTTCAGTCTTGGCCACCTCACTTCTAGTGAAGAGCTTTTGGTAATGCTCAACAGCATTATCAGCAATAAATAATTTTGAGCAGCTTTCTGATAAAGGAGTTGTTCCTGCAAGTGAATAGCATTGAGTAGGTTTTCATTAGCATTATACAGATCAGTTTCCAAATTAGGATTTAGACTGATTTTGGATTCTAAACTATTTACAATGGCTTCAGCTTCCACCACCCTATTGTTTAAATTGCCAAATGTCTGCCAATTCAAGGCTTTGAGTTTAGCAACAAGCGTTTTATGTAGGATCCATAATTTCACCCAAGGATTGTTATTGTGATAGCTGGACCAAATAGAACTAACTTGATTCATAAAGTCTAGGTGGGATGACCAGACATTTAAATATCTAAAATTAGTTTTGGTGGGGTTTGTAGAGCTGCTGATGGAAATCATAAGGGGTTTGTGATCTGAACCAGACATTGATAAATGGGAGACAGTTGTATGCAAAAAATAATTAAGCCAGTGTTCATTAGCAAGAGCTCTGTCAATTCTTTCCCAAACCTTACCTCTTCTCCAAGTGAATTTATGGCCAGAGAAACCCAAATCATAGAGTCTAGCCATATGCATATTATCTAAGTAGAAATTCATTTTGTTAATATCAGGAGGTCTGCCTCCAATCTTTCATTAGAGGAAGTCAGGTGTTAATGCTCATAATAAGGAGCTCCATCCAAAGCTCTACTCTCCCAGCAGAAGAACTAGTGGCATAGACAAAAGTAGCATGAGCAAAGTGGCCTGCCATAGAAAGAGATGCATGTAAAAACTGAGGGTGATCTAAGAGGATTTGTCGAGAGACTTGTTTCCTATAGAGTAACCAAATCTTATTGTTACAATTAGCAACAAAATGAAACCCAGAAAATTTTTTAATGATTCTATCCTTGTGCTTAGACACCATGGGTTCCTGAAGAGCAATACACCAAAACTTGTACACCGTATTCAGATGTAATAATCTGCTAAGGGACCTAGGGTGTGCCAATCCCCTAACATTCCAGCAAAGTAGGTTAATCATTGATCATTTTTCCTCTCCTCCTTGTTCTAGGAAGAGATTCCAAACTTTTGGACATGAATTCTCCAGAGGTAGCTACATTATGCTGCAGTTCATGCATCAGCTTCTTTTTCTTTTTGGACTAATGGATCTGCCATTCTTTCTCTAGGTCTAATTTCAAATTTTGAACCACATTATCATCCACAACAGACTGCAATGCAAGAAGGTCAGTATGATCCTTATATAAAGGAGTCAAAGTCAAGTCTTTGGGCAAACCAGCTGTTCCCAATTCAGAACACCCTGCAAGGACTTCACCAGGAGAAGAGGGAACCTCAATAGGGGTAAGGGGAGGGGGAAGGGGGTAAAGGGATCAGGTTAGTGGAAGGTTTAGTGGAGCTTTCAACAAGAAGTGCAGCACCAGCAATGTGGAAAATTGGTTCAGCTTGAGGGTCTTTAAATTGGGAAGGAGCAAGAGTGTAGGGGGGGGGCAAAAAAGAGGGTCCATCTAGGGGGTGGGCTTCAGCTAGGACTTCCACCAAAGGTGGGCAATTAGAAGTAGGGGTATTAGAAGTATATATTGGAAAGTAATAATTTAATTTTAAAAATATGAGACCAAACCAATCTCATATAGAAAATACATTAAAGAAATGAGCACAACACTGCAAGAAATATATCTATTCCAAGGATTAGATATATTACTTACTAGTGAGGCTCAATTAAATAAACTAAATAATTTATAACATCTCTTTTAGTTTGCAAAACCATTTATGTTGACCAAAAAATTTCCCATATTTAATATGAAAGATTAGATAGGATTTTTTCAAGCTGGGTTCTAAAGTTTCATATAAAGGCAAGCCCTTATAGTAAATTAAATCTTAAATTACTAAATTGATTTAAGAAAACTCTCGATTTAGATCAGAAAATATTGTCTTCAAGAAAAATATCTCTCGATTTAGATCAGAAAATATTGTCTTCAAGAATTTCAAAGTTTAGTACGTTCAAGGTACAAAAAAGGAGTATCAAATGGGCAAAGCTCAATTTTGGAACATTTATTTTGAAATCCAAAGGAAGAAAACTAGGGGATGCCACAAATCCTAAGGAGAACGTTAGTGACTTCTCAAGCCATTCTATGGTTTGGCTTCAATCTTGAAGGAATAATTATAAAATTTTTCATCTTGCCAATTTTATTAATTAGGGCTTACTCTTGCATGACACAATCATACAAATAAGCTGAAAGATAGGAGGTTTTACAATGTGACGAATGACGACCTCAGAGCCTCAAACGAGTTCGGGCTTAAATTACACAACAGGCTTGTGTAAAGACCTAATGATAAAGTTTATGTTACACTAAGCAAAAAACTTTGAATTCTTATGGCTTGTTATTTAATTTTAGGGAAAGGATGTAGGCGGATATTCAATTTTACCCATGCTGCCTCAGAGCTATCTCCAAGCTCTTCCTCAAAGTGACAACTCTAGGTTTAAGGTTCAAAAGGTTTTACCTTGTACGTTTCAATGCTTTAGTTTTGTTGTACGAGTATCATATTTGGGAGGGTTAAAGTTGACTAGAATGACATTGGTTAGGATCACATGGTTCCCTAATTTTGGTACCACTATTTTCTTTTGAATTTAATTAGAGTAAATGAGTTCTTATGCTAATTTAAACTTGGGATATCTCGTTAGCAACCGATGATTACCTCTTCCAAGGGACTCCTGCAAATTCAAAAGGTCGTGTTATGTTTTTTTTTTTTGCAAAATTTGTTTAATTTTTAAAATGGTTTTATAATTTTCAATTTTGGTATGGTTTTGTAGGTAAGGTAAATAAATGCGGTAAAAAAATGCTATAAAGTAAATAAGTAAAATTACATTGTTAAAATATAAATGCGTACCTGGGCCTCTGCTACCCCTGCAAGATTAGCATCATAAAGCATAATATATTTATAGAAAATTTAAATAAATTGCAGGAAAGTAAACAGGAGTATGCAGTACTAAAAAAATTAAAAAAATGAGTCGTAGCAAAACATGAGCGACTAAGAGAACACCCGTTGTCACATATGGAAGATTGGGACTAGGTATAAGACATTAGTAAAGGTGGGAGCTCAGAGCTAGACTATGTACTTCCCAACCTTAACTGAGAGCTACCTACTCAATAATCTATGGAGGGCAGTCATAACCTTAATCCAAGTGATTAACTGTGGAACTTTATAATTTTTCAATTTTAAATTTGCTTTCCATGCATATAGAATCCACTTTATCCTACAAATGATGTTTTTGGTTAAAACATTTTGTAGAGTGACACAGTCAAAAGGTTAATTAATTTGATCGATCTAGGACTTCAAGCAACCTAAGAGTATTTAAGGCAATCATCTTCTCAAGAGTCGTCAATAATATCATCGTTCCTTGTCCTCTTCTTTTTTCAGAGGTCCTTGAGGTAGGGGATAATATTTTAAAATCCCACATTATATCCTTTGTTTTAGCACACATTAGCATTATCATCCTTGCCCTAGCCACCTCGACCACAGACTTACATAAGCCCAATGATTCATATGTGGAAAAAACAAATATCCCTAGTTGCTCATGAAGATTGAAATACCTTAGAAAAGACTCAAATCTATGATCATTGGGTCAATTAATATGAGAAAATTAGTATAGGGAATTTCTATTGATTTAGACTAATTATTGGGTCCCGAGAGATGACATGGTGGGTCCATAAAAGTTTTAATAGAGGAATTTCTAGAACAAAGTATAATAGGTTTAGTTTTCCTTCAAAATATCCAAAAGATTATAAAAGTGTTCGAGAAATACTTTAAATAATCTTTTAAAACCTTTTAAAATGTTTCAATTTCATTTGAACTTATTATGTTGTTCAATTTATCATCCGAAGTTTCTTTAGGTTTTAAATTAACATACCTTGTGGTCAATGAACCTTAACATTTTATATATCCTACGAATGGGTACTTAGACATTTACTTAAGGTTTTACATAAGGTTTATGTAAGTGGATGCCCTCAAGGCATGCTCAAATCATTAAAGATCTCATACCCACAATTAAAAATGGGCTTGTAGTGTTTAAAAGTTTTCATTAATTAATCAAGTTTATCTTTTCTAATCCTCATTAAATAAGTTAAAATTAAGTCTAGCTCAGTGCTAAGCCCTCAAGTCCAATCTTCGGGGTAGATCTATGATAATAATAATTGTTAAATGAAAATTTATTCAACTCTCATTAAAGGATCTTTTCTATCATCTAATCACCAACTAAGGGCAATTTAAATGAGTAAGTTATTATCTTCCTGACTTAAGCACACTAATTTAGTATCATCCAATTAGGTTAACCACCAAGTCACTATAATTTATAAAATTACACTTTTACCCTTATTGTGAGAAAGTGACAAGTTGGTTACCCTTATTTTTCAAACATCCAAAAAAGTCTATTATGATCAAAGTTACCCATTTACCCTTTGACTAATTCTAAAATTTATTTTAGACATCAAAATAAAAAATTACAAAAGTGACAAGTTGGTTTCTATCGCTTAAACCCTGATTTTTCAAACATCCAAAAAGTCTATTATGATCAAAATTACCCATTTACCCTTTGACTAATCCTAAAATTTATTTTAGACATCAAAATAAAAAATTACTATCTTGCCCCTAGGGTTCTTCACTTCATGACTCATTAAATTGAACTCAAATGATTTTGAAATTTTTATGGTACCCCCACTCATTGGTCAATTAAAATATCAAAGGAGAAATTATATATATATATTATTTTTAATAATTATTTTAGCTTAAAAAGTTGAATTTTTTTAATTTATTTAATTAACCAATGTAAAGTTTCTATTCATGGGAAAAATTTTGGTGGTTCACCTAGATCAGAGGACCACTTGAACCAAATTTCATGATTTTTTTAGTTATATTTTAATAATATATTTCAATAATTAAAATGATTTTTTTTATTTTAGTGATTCATTAAATAGAAAATAAAATTTAATTCCAAAAATTACTTTTTATATTTTTATTAAATTTCACTAGGTATACAGAACTCAGAGAAACAAACTTTTCATTTTTTCTGATTTGTATTCTATTTATTATATATAGTTTAATGAAAAATTAAGGAAAGTACATTTGTAGTATTTTAAAAATATACAAAACTAAATTAGAAAAATTGGGAAAAAATTTTTAAAGGATCCCAAGTGATCAGGGAATAATTTGGAACACCTTGGTGCATTTTTGTTTTTTAAATTATTTTTAAATAAAAAAAAACCCAAAAAGAAACTATTTACTTTAAAACAAATTTTATTTTTCTTAGATGCCTCTGCTCATAAGGAACATTGAAAACCACATTTCATAATTTGCCTTACTATATTTTATATTTTATAATTATTTTAATGCAAAAATCCCATTTTACTTGAAAAATTGTGTTTTGTGTTTAAATCAATTCAAATGGGTTTCAAATTTTAATAGAGGGTTAAAATAATCATTATTTACAGCGTGGAATAATTTTTGTAATCTTTTTTGGGTTATATTATATTTATTTAAACTTTTATGATTTTAAAATACTTAATTAGCTATAGTAATGTACATAATTATTTATACTTAATTTATATTTTTCTTAGAGTCCTCTGACTTCAGGGAACCTATAAAAAAAACCCATTTTTTCATATTTATGTTTCAATTTATATAATTATTTTAGGTAGAAATAGGCAACTATACTTGAAATTTAGGTCTTTTAGTGTTAGTGGTGCTCTCTGACTTTAGAAAAATCATAGAACATCTCTAACCACATGCAAAATAAGCCCCACAAATTTCAAGCCAAGATGATTAATATTTAATTCAATATAATTAAAATACTCTTTGGAGTATTTATTTAATTAAAAATAAAATATGTGGTAATTAATTTTTATTTATAGTCCATAATATTCTCCTCTGTTCAGTGAGAAATAAGGCAATTTTATTTTATTTTTTGTGATTTTTTACACCAAGTTATGAATTTTTAAATTTTCAGTATTTAAATAAATCAGAAAAGCCCTACTTTTCTACTTATCCATTTGATGTCAAGTTCCATGCGAGTGCTGACTCGGCCCATGCTTTTTGAACCATCTTCTTGTCTGACTCCTCCTCCGCCATTTGATCAATACACATGTAAATGGACAACATCCGTTCATCATCTCCATCTGTTTTAAACTGAGAACTGCCCACACTAAAACGTTGAAATCATGCTCTATACTTAACCAAATCACATAAGATTTGTTCCTATAGCTTCATCTAGTCAAGGAGAATGTATTTATACAGTCACATACGTATGAAATACAAATTTAATTCATAATTAATGAAATCGAGGCTAAAATAAGGATTTTGGAATATACCTTTGTCGAAGAGGCGAGGCCTTGATTGGGTGCTTGTGGAAGCTTTCTTCCTGAGGCTAGAATAAGGATTTTGGAATATACCTTTGTCGAAGAGGTGAGGCCTTGATTGGGTGCTTGTGGAAGCTTTCTTCCAACAAACCTCTTTAAAGTATCACCTTGCACTATTATGAGGTCTAAGTAGGACTTCAAACAAAGGGTGATGCGGCCTTAGTCTAGGAGTGGGTTAGAGTGCTCAGGAGAGAAGAGTTTTGATGGGGAACTTCCTCATGTTTTCTGAGGAAGCTTTTAAATGGTTTAATTTAAATTTTGGGAGAGTTTGGTGTAGTGAAAGAAGCCCCCAAGATTTTGAGCTTAAAATTCCAGAGAGACAAAGGCTATGGGTGGCTGAGGACAATGGGATTGAACTCAAGGAGGCTTGGAGAAGCTTTGGTGAAAATTTGGCAGAGTCTCCTCAGATAATTGGATAATCTCTTTTAATGGCTGAAAGAGGGTGATTTTATAGCAATGGTCAAGTGGTGAGCCCTGAGCTCTGATTGACTGGTCTCTGGATGCTAAGTTGGAGGATTGAACTATGGAAGAATCCATTGGGGAAGCCTCACAAGGGATGGGCTCAACTTTAGGTTCAAAGATCGGGTGGCCTCCTTAATTTTAAGCTCTCTGCAAAGTTAATAGGTGCCTTTCTCTTCTTACAAGCACTCTCAATTCTCTCTTAAAGGGGTTTAATGAAGAAGAATGAAGAAGAAATCTCTCACCTTCCTTCTCCTCTTACAACCCTAGAAGACAATTCCAAGTCCTTGACTTTCACTCTCTATCTCTCCCTCTTCGTTCTCATGCCACCTATCTTTTTTTTGCCCCCCTTTAAAAGTTCTTCTCCAACTTGATTTTATTTTAGGCTGTCTCCTCTGAAAACTATTTCAATTTCCTTCCAAAATTCAAAAGCAAAACCTTTGAATTCAAAATACGTGCCTCTTTGATACTAGGGTCAAATCCCTTGAAATTAGAACCTTCCAAAGTGTCTAGTTGCATTGAATCACTCCATGGAGTGTTATAATAAGTGTTCATTTGAGAATTCACGGAATATTTATCTTGAACCGCCTTATTTTGAAAAAGTTTCATATGGCGCATCATGCGCAGATTTGATGCATCATGCACCAGCGCTCCAGATTTTGGCGCGTCATGCGCCAGTTGGCGCGTAATGCGCCAGTTTGGCCCATCTTGCGCCAAACCCCAAAATTGGTTGTTTTTACTCCAAATTTTGCTCCTTTTGCCAAAATTTTGCTCTTGTTGCCATTTCTGCTTAAATTCGTAAAAATGGTATACCTATAACAAAAATACAAAAATTCCTTTCTTTAAAGTGCAACTTTTGCTCTAAATGCCTAAAAATGGTATACCTGTAACAAAAATACAAAAAGAAATAGCCATAAAAATGGTACTTAAAATAATATATTATTTTTGTGTATCAAAATCCCCCAAACTTAAATGTTACTTATCATCGAATAACTCTTTTACTACATAAAACTCTTACATAAAAGCATATGACTTTAGGATAGAGATTAACTTATCACTTCTATACTTTAGTTCAATAAATAGAATACCAAAAATTAAGAAAAACCTTTAATAACTTAGGTTCAAACTCCAAGTCTAGGAATATCTATTAATCAAATTTAAGATTTCTGAATCTCTATTCATTTCATGAAGAATTGTAATTTATCATGCTAAGGACATTTAAAACATTTATATGAAAGAGAACTTCATGAAAACTTTACTAGGAATATTTACTAGGAATGCTATTAATACTTCAATACAAGTTTAGAAAGTGTAATAAAGCTCCTTCCTTTAGTTGATTCAAGTGAAGCCAATTTTTTATTAGGCATCTCCTCAAGCTTCTCCTCACCAATTATTTTTTCTTTTCTTTTTCTTCCTCTTCTTTCCTTTTTTCTTTCTCTTAGAATCTATTTAATCCCTATTTTTTTTTCTTTTTCTTTTTCATTTTTCATGTGAGGATTATTATAACTTGATATCCTTTAATAGTTTTGAACTCCATTATCCTCTTCTTAAAGTTTAAAAAAGAAAATTCATGTAGGTGTCTTATAAGCTGTCCTGTATGCCCAAAAACCAGTATCTAACCTAATAGACCCATCCATTTTGTTAGAATTAATACTCTTCTCCAAAATCTCTTAATTTCAATATTAGATACTTCGACTAAACCACTAGTCTGGGGATGATAAGCAGTTGTAATTTTATGTATTATATTATACTTTTCCCCCAATCTTGCAACTGTTGCATTTCTAAAATGAGATCCTCCATCAGTAATGATTACTCTCGGCATTTCATATCTTGTAAGAATATTTTTAATTAAAAATTTTGAAACACTCCGAGTTAAAAGAAACTTTTCTTTCCCACCCAAATTTAAATTTTTAAATGAATTTAAAAATATTTTAGTACAAAATTTTAGTTGGTAAAAGAAAACAGTAAATGCATAAAAATAAAAACAAAGTTGTAGAGGATTTTTGAACATGAAATTGGTTCTGTATACTGCAGGTACTAACTGTAAAACTACATATAGGCTTTTAAGCATTAAATAAAACATAGTATATTCTAAAGAATTTGCTGGAAATTAAAACTAAAATACTAAAACTGAAAAATAAAAACTGAAAATACTAAACATTCAACATGCTTAAACTAAAAATACTAAAACTAAAATTGAAAAGTAAAAAGTCTACTATTACTATTACAAATTCTAGGTCCACAACACAACATAAAAATCTTAAATCCAACAAGTCTCAAATAAAAGTGCAACATAGTAAAAACATATATACAAACAACACATAATATCAAATCAAACTTAAATTAAACCAAGTTCTCATCTCCTTCCTCACCATTATCATCATCATCATCATCTTCTTCTTCTCTTGCCTCTTCATCTTCATCACGAATGGGAGCATAGGGAATAAAGCCGGGGCAAGTAGGAAAGTTCACATTATGTTCACCCATGAAGTGTCTAGCCGTAGCATTTGGAAAACCTATATCATGATGAACTCTCCTCTACTGATATTCATCATTATATGCATTCCTTGCTTCTATCCATCCCAGCTGAGTCTGTATTTTAATGAAATCATATTGTTGAATCATGTGCTGGTCCATAATACCTTCCAACAATGCAGAACTAGAAGTAGATGCTCCTGCAGCTGATGTAGAGGGCTTATCCCTTCTTCCACTTCTGGACTCAACAAATGATTCTACTCTTTGAATCATGTGCCTCCCAATCAAATTCCGAGGTTGTAATCTCTCTTCATTTTTATGGGATTCAACTTTTGATTGTTCACATAGAGTGAAAGTCAGGGCAGGCTATCCCAAACCTCCAGCAGTAGCACTACCAAGAATATGCCAAGCGTGATGAGCTATAAGTGCACCAACGTCTATTGCCTTCATGTTCTGAATACAATAGTTCAACACAACTCGATCCTTTGTAACATCAGCAAGATGATTTGTAGGTAAAATTCTGACAGAGAAGAAGTGATGCCATACTTTGCACTTAATCGTCAACATGGAAGCGGGGAAGTTAACTATTTTGTTATTCTTTATCTTCCACTCCCCTCTTCCATCAGTCAGAAAGGCAATGACTTCTTCTAGTGATGAATTAGTGATAACAAAAGTGACATATTTATCATGGAAGACATTCCTTAGCCTATATAAAACAAACTCAACTTGCATACCTCTCACCAAAATATGATCTTCCGTAGTGAACCTAAGGTTGGCATAGAACTCCCAAACCATCAAGACGATTGCTACAGCAGTGAAGTAGCATAATCACTCCTAATTTCTTGGGAGAATTAACCTTTCAACCTCGCCTCCTGGGTTCACAAATGCCCTTTCCTGGAGCAATATCCGGGTCTCAATTTATGTATTGTAATAGTGTTGGGCCTTAAAATTAACAAACTTTCAAGGATCAAATATCAAGCATCAAATTTGCCTGACGTTCTTCCTCTTTTTGTACGGGGAGCCATTGGAGATTCTATGAAAATCTAAATAAAATTCAAATAAATTACTAAATCGCAATTCTAACTCTCAAAGGAAGATTATTTAGTAAGAAACATTTCAGCATGAGTTTTCTCCAAGCATTTCCATCAAAAATCTCATTTTCCAGATCTCCCAAAATCCATGGTGAAAATAAAAAATTTCTAAGTTAAATTGAAGCTCTTACCAAGAGAAGATGAAATCTATGATTTTTGGCCTACAAATCCTTCTCTTTAGCATGCAATGTGATGCTATAGACTAAAGGTTGAAGTGGAAGATGACCAAGCAACAAAAATGGAGGTTTTCATGCGATTTAGCAGGGGTTTTAGCCAATCTGGCATGTTCGGACCTTTTGTGCAACGTGCGCCAAATCTCACGTATCATGCGCCAAATCTAGTGCATCATGCACCAAGGCTCTGTAAGTTGGCGCATCTTGCGCCAGAGCGTATTTTTACCAGATCTTGGTTTCTGTGGAAATTTGCTCCGTGTCGCTTTACGTCAACCATATTTGATTTAAATAAACCTTTATAAGTATAATTAAACATCAAACTAACACCTAATTTTCACAAAAAACACAAAACTCATATTTATATATGAAATGCGCATTATTACAAACTAATATTTTTCAAGCCAATACATAACAAATTCAGTGTTTTAAAGCAAACCAACATCCTACACTGAAATCTAAACATGAAACTTCAAAGCAAAGAACATAGATAGTGCAACAATAGAGAGCAAAGGTAATCTAACATAACAAACTTAAACAAACAAACTAGACAAAACATTTCGTGCTTAACTCAGCTTTAAACATTCTTTCACTCTCATCCTCCTAGATATTTCCCATATACTGTTAGTGCACATACAAATCGTAGAAGGGCTTAAATAGAAATTCATCAGTTGGATTTTCCTCCTCAATCCATGCATGCTTCTTGAAAAAACGTACTAGACCATCTTCAATACGCCCTATATGTTCAAAATGTTCCTTGAGTCTACAATCGAGGTGATCCAACATTTCAGAAATATAATCAATTGCATGCATAAAATTATGTACCTCTTTCTCTATCTTCTTGATTCTCTTTGAAAGTGCACTCGATTTGGAATAAAGCTGAATAGGTCATGAATTCTGGGATCCTTGATCCATTAGTACATACATATCATTTTCATCTCGCATTCCAATGCAACTACAGTGAACTTCAGGATCCATAGATAGTAGTACTTTCTCCCAACTTTCATAAGGTACTTGGGATTGACTGCAGAGTTGGAAAATAGTTGATGGATGTCCCAATCCAGTTGCAGATCCATTCACAATCAAACCCAAAACTGATTTTACAATTATGGCCCCAATATTAATAGGTTTTCCAATTTGAATACAATAGTTCAGGATAGTTCTCTCCTTAGTGGCCTTACTAATTTTCAAAGTAGACAGTAATTTAGAGGAAATGAAGAAATGTCTTGCCTTCAAAGTAGGATTTAACAATGATGAAGAAAACCTCACATTTCCATCATCTCAGGCTTCCCAATTAACATCTTCATCTGTAAGGCAATGGTAGAGTTCATCCATGTTGTCTCTTGTCGGGGAAAAATTTGCATGGTGGCAGACAGGCACGTTCTCGATCATAAACTTTTGTTGATTCTCGAGGGAATGAACTCCACAAACCTGCCTCGCACGTAGATCATTCCTTGGTTGATCCCATGAAGATTTTCATAAAATTATTTCATTATATAGATGACTACAGCGGCAGTAGTGTAG
Source organism: Phalaenopsis equestris (assembly GCF_001263595.1). Classification (NCBI taxonomy): domain Eukaryota; kingdom Viridiplantae; phylum Streptophyta; class Magnoliopsida; order Asparagales; family Orchidaceae; genus Phalaenopsis; species Phalaenopsis equestris. The sequence goes on from NW_018229357.1 coordinate 109,325, forward strand.
CAAAGTACTTCCCAATGCCTCTATGCAATAACTTCTTCGACTTGAGTATTCAGCGTGTTGAATCCTTGATTCACAAATCCCCTCTCTTTAATGAGCCTCTTCTTCATTATAACTTGATCATGCAACTTCTGTGCATCGAAAATGATGAACTTTCCTTGCTTGAAAATTCCAAATCTAGCTGAGTTTCTAGAGTGGAAAGCCATAGGAATTGAAAAGTGATGACTCTTTTCTCATTTTCTCCCTTAAAATATGTCTTGAAATCAGTTTTTAGGAGTTATTTGAATGAGTCCCCCACAAAAACCACCAAAAATTTCCATTTGAAATGTTTTAAGTCATTTTTTTCTTTGCGGCGCATCATGCAATGATCTGGTGCATCATGCGCTAGCCTCATAAATTTAACACAGCATGCGCCAGTTCCAAAATTTTGGCCGTTTTGATTTTGATCAAATACATTCTCAGTTTTTTCAAAACATTAGGTAAACGAAGAAGTTTCTAAACATTTTTCTCAAATGCACGGATTACATAAAAATATAGACATAAACATACATAAAATATTTTAAACAAAAACTCAAAATAAATAACGATACATATGGGTTTCCTCCCACAAAGCGCTTGGTTTTATGTCGCTAGCACGACATTCCCAGTCTGATTTTGGGTGCTCCAACATGATAGTCGCTTTAGCATTTGATCTTTGACCATCAAAACAAGGTTTCAATCTGTGCTCATTCACTTTAAATATTATTCCAGTTTTGGAATCTTCAATTTTGACTGCTGCATAGAGACAGGTTTTTATAACTGTATATGGCCCTTTCCACCTAGACTTTAATTTTCCATGAAATAATTTAATTCTTGTATTATATAATAGAACTTCCTGTCTAAGTTCAAATTTTCTTTTTATTATCTTCTGACCATGTCATTCTTTCATTTTTCCCTTATAAATCATCGTATTAACGTAAGATTCATTCCTAATTTCTTCAAGCTCATTCAATTACAATAATCTTTTCTTGCCAACTTCTTTTAAATTGAAATTAAAATATTTTATCGCCCAGTAAGCTTTATGTTCCAATTCAACTAGCAAGTGATAAGTCTTCCCAAAAATTAATCTGTATGAGGACATTCATGTAGGTGTCTTATAAGCTGTCTTGTATGCCCAAAAACCAGTATCTAACCTAATAGACCCATCCATTTTGTTAGAATTAATACTCTTCTCCAAAATCTCTTAATTTCAAGATTAGATACTTCGACTAAACCACTAGTCTGGGGATGATAAGCAGTTGTAATTTTATGTATTATATTATACTTTTCCCCCAATCTTGCAACTGTTGCATTTCTAAAATGAGATCCTCCATCAGTAATGATTACTCTCGGCATTTCATATCTTGTAAAAATATTTTTAATTAAAAATTTAGAAACACTTCGAGCATCACATCTCGGTAAAGTAATTGCTTATATCAATTTTGAAACATAATCCACGGCAATCAATATATATATATATATACCATAAAATCTATTGCCCATGCATCAAAAATTTTAATTTTTGAATTATAATTTAGAGGCATTTCATTTCTTCTTGAAATATTACCTACTCTCTCACACTGATCACATGTTTTGATATATATATTAACGTCTCTAAATAGAGTAGGCCAATAAAATCCAGATTGCAAAATTTTATGAATAGTTCTATCATTCCTAAAATGTCCTTCAAATTTAGAATCATGACAATTTTTAATAATTTCATGAAAGTTTATACAAGGCACACATAGTCTCATCATTAAATCTTTACATTGCTTATATAAATAAGGATCATCTCAAAAATAAGATTTTTCATCATGAATGAATTTCTTTTCATGTTGTTTTGTTAATCCATATGGTAAAATACCACTAACAATATAATTTACAATATCAACATAACAAAGTATTTACCATCCTTTTATAGCATAAAGTCATTCATCAGGAAAAGTTTCATTAATATCTTTTTCCATATCCATTATCTTTTCTTATTCTAGCCTCGATAGATGATCAACAATTTGATTATCAATCCCTTTCCTATCGACTGCTACAAAATCAAACTCTTGCATCAGAAGTATCCATCTAATTAATCTTGGTTTTGCATCATTCTTTTGCATCAAATATTTAATAGCAGAATGGTCAGTATACACAAAACATTTAGTCTTAATCAAATATGATTTAAACTTATCAGAAGCATACACAATGGCTAATAACTCTCTTTTAGTGGTGGGGTAGGTGATTTCGGGATCATTTAAGAATCTTACTAGCATAATATATCACCTTGGAAATCATATCATATTTTTGCCCTAAAACAGCTCCACTTGCATAATCACTAGCACACAAATTAATTCAAAAAGTTTCTCCCTGTCCGGCGAAACAATTATAGGGGCAATGACCTTTAAAGTTTTAAAGGCCTTAAGGAAATCTTGGTTAAAGTCAAATTTTTTATCTTTCTCCACAAGTTGGCATTAAGGCTTAGAAATTTTTGAGAGATCTTAAAATATCTCCTGTAAAATCCAGCATGTCGTAAAAAGCTCTTAAATCCTCTTAATGTGGTAGGTGGAGGTAGGTTTGATATAATATGTATTTTTGTAGGATCTACTTCCATTTCATTTTCTAAAAATTTATGTCCAAGTATAATTCCTCCTACAACCATAAATTGACATTTTTCCCTTCTTAATATGAGATTAGTCCTTTCATAAAGTTCCAAAACTTTTTCTAAATGATTTAGACATATTTCAAAAGAAGTTCCAAATACAGAAAAATCATCCATAAAGACTTCAATCCCTTAAACATGTATAACCATCTGAAAAACAAAAATATTTGTGCCCAACCAATCTATCCAACATCTGGTCCAAAAATGATAAACGAAAATGATCCTTCAGGGTGGCAGAATTTAATTTTTTATAATCTATGCAAATTCTCCATCTAGTGACTTTTCTTGTTGATATTAATTCATTATGCTCATTTGTCACTACAGTTACACCTCCTTTCTTTGGAACACAATGAGTTGGACTCACCCAAGTACTATCTGAAATAGGTATATTATTTCTGCATCAAACCATTTTATAATTTCTTTCTTAACCACTTCTTTCATCATAGGATTCAATCTCCTTTGAGGATCAGTTTTTTGATTATGTTGATCTTCCAATAAAATTCTATGCATACAGGTTGAAGGATTCCTTTAATATCAGCTAATGTCCATCCAAAGGCTTTCTTATATCTTTTCAAAGTTTGTAACAACTGTTGTTCTTGCGCATCAGTTAGTTTTGAGGATACTATGATAGGTAGTGTAGATGAATCTCCTAAAAATGCATACTTAAAATGTGTAGGAACTATTTTCAATTCTAGTTTAAATCTAGTTCAAGGGGTTTTGTAATAGATAAAATCAAATTGTTTTCATTTTCTACACGATCTAACATTTTAAATTTTTCATGAACATATTTCAGTTCTTTCGTACTCACTTCCATAGACTCATCTTGAATTTTATCCTGATCTTGATATTCCATATATTCCTTTTTAAATTCTCTTTCATGTCTTTTTGAAACATTTATGGCTTAAATACTCATTAATAATATCCGTTATGAAACATTCAATCTCTTGTTCTTTTGCATGGTATCTCATTGATTTTGCAATATTAAATGTAACCTCTTGATCACTAACTCTCATAGTTAGTTCTCCTTTCTTTACATCTATCAAAGCTCTTCTAGTTTCTAGGAACGGTCTTCCTAAAATAATAAAAAGTTCTTTATCATCCTCGATATCTAATATAATAAAGTCCAGAGGAAAGATAAATTTATCAACCTTAACTAAAACATCTTCTATAACTCTTTCAGGATAGTTAATCGAATGATCAACTAAATGAAGAGTTACAGTTGTAGGTGAAATATCTCCTAAGTCCAACCTTCTGAAAATTGATAACGACATAAGATTAATACTGGCTCCTAAATCATTCGCCATCAGCACAAGGAATTGTAAAACTTCCAGGATCTTTTAGTTTTTCAGGAAGCTTTTTCTGAATTATAGCTCTACACTCTTCACTGAATGCAACAGTCTCATTATCTACAAACTTCCTTTTCTTATTAGGTATATCCTTCACGAACTTCACATAGCTTGGCATTTGTTCCAAAGTTTCAACAAATGAAATGTTTATCGTCAATTTCCTCAAAATTTCTAAAAATTTCAAAAATGCAAAAATTTATTATTTCTATACTTTTTCTTCAACTTTTGAGGAAATGGAGGTGATGGTCTTTCTATAGTGATTTTCATTGGTTTAATAAGACTTTCTGACTCACAATGAAAATCTTCACCAGAATTTTCATTTTCCACCTCATCTTTTTCTACTTCAACTTCTCGTTGAACTCTTTCTTCTATTTCTTTTTCACTACTCAGTTGAATAACTTTAATTTGCCCATTGTTTTCAATTTTAGGATTTACTTCAACATTACTAGGCAATGTTCTTGGAGGTCTATTGCTAAGTGTTGTAGCAATACATCCCAATTGATTTTTCATGTTTCTGATTGCAGCTCCTCGACACTGTAATTAACATCCCATTTGCAATATCAATTCTTCCAATGATAACTTCTTCTCCTTACTTTGCAAATTATTAAATGCTAGGGGGTAATAAGGTTTATAAGCATGATTTTCTTGATGGTTGGAGCTTTCCACTGGGTTTGCAACATTGTTTACCCATTTTAGAATAATAACATTCAAGTTATTGTTACTGCAACTAAAGTTTGGATGATTCTTCCAACCAAGATTATAATAAGTGGCATAAGGATTATTAGAATGATTGTTTATTGCATTTAAAGTCTCATAAGAAGATTGAGATTCTATCATTTGTCCAAATGAGTTCTCCTCAAGCATAGGTGTTGTTTGAGAGTAATTAATTCAATATTGATCTATCTTCTTTGATATAGCGGCTATTTGAGTATCTAATATAGATATTGTACTCCATCATATTTAAATATAGCACACAATTCTTGAAAACTAGCAAGGTGCAAATTGGGATCTTTAGTTATGGTTCCCCCAAACTGATTATTTTGTACCGTTTGGATAATAGTAGATTTATGATCAAATGAATTGGTAGCTCCAGTAGGGTTTTGTATACTCAAATGAATTTCATCTACTGTAGGATTAACATAATCCCTTAAAGTTCTCTCGTGATGTTCATTTTCATATCCAACATTACCTAATTTATAAGCCATTTTGCTGGAATGATTTTTCTCTTTTTGTTGTTTTCACATTTTTCTAACAGTTCTTCAAATTTTTCTAACAGTTCTTTCCAGTTCAAAATCATAAGGTACTAAGTTTTCAGATCTTATACTACGCATAAAAAAAAATAAAGTAAGTAATTAAAAATAAGCAACACACATAAATAAGAAAATGTTCAAACTAAACTACAAATACTCTTTTTTATATATTTTTAAAATAAAATAAAATAACTAATACTTTCTGTTACTTCCCCGGCAACGGTGCCAAAAAATTGATGCGCAAAAACTTAGGATTAAATTAATAATAATTTTACAATGTAACCCAAACAGTAATGCAACTTTAAAGAAAATAATTTATCTTTAAAACATTTTTTAAACTTCCAATTCTCTTCTACATATAACGCAAGTAAACGTATCGTTCAAGTAATACAGGGCTCTAATGGAGTCCTAAATATCGATCCTAAAGAGAAGCTGGAAATATATATAAGCAAGCAATTAATATTCTATTCTTAAATAAAAATAAAAATAAAAACAAAGTAAAGTATGAAGTTTGAAGTTAAACTACTCAAGTGAAATGCTACTAAATATGCAGATGTACAACTGCAATAGTTTAATTAAACTAAATGTTAAACTTTCAAAAGTTAAATTGCTGAAATAAAAAAAAGGTTTTTGTTCAAAAAATGTTCAAGTATGAGAAAACACCCATCCCCTTTACAATGAAAATATGGCTTGTGAAGAAAATGGTTTGTGAAGAAATTGAAATCATTTTAAAAATATGTTTAAAAACTCTTTTTGTGTCAAATAGGAGCAATCCTATTCTCTACCCTCTTCCAAGCGCTATAAAGAACATTAACTAATCTAGAGTTTGGTCTCTAATTCCGTAGTTAGGTTGGGAGGATACCGACTGTCACTCCAGAGCTCTCACTACTCCCTCACCTCAGGGCTAATATGCTGGCATTAGTTTCTAATCAACTGAACTAAATTGGAGATTTTAATCTGCACCTTAAAATCTTCCAATTCTACATCCAACAAAGTATATTTTCTTATTTATTTACAACTAATCCCATGGATTACATACTCTCCCATGAAATCAAATGTGATTCTCCCTTTATTGTAGAAATCATATCCCCTTTTTAGAACATATGTTTCTCAACACATTTTAACAATTTAATTGGCCAGATAAAAAAGTAAATGAAAATCAGAGTTCAAATCATCACAAATTATCGGCATTTAAAACTGTAGAAAATAGAATCACTTCTTCACAAAACCATTTCTTCAATGTAGGGAGAAGGATAAAAAATACTACTCAGAATTCATAAGAAGGATATGATAAAACACAGACTTCATATATAAAAATAAGTTTACAAACAAAAGAAGAAATGAAAAGTACAAATTATCTCACAATCCTTACAAAGCAAATCCCTAGAAGTTCTCTCCAAGCCTTTCTCTCTTTATAAGCACTCTCAATTCTCTCGTAGAAGTATAATGAAGAAGAAATCTCTCACCTTCCCTCTCGTCTTACAACCCTAGAAGACAATCTCTAAGCCCTTGACTTTCACTCTCTATCTCTCCCTTTTAGTTCTCACGCTACATATCTTTTTTCTTTGCCCCCTTTAGAAGTTCTCACACTTAAATAAGACACATGTTTTGGGCATTCAGAGAAATTTCAGGGGACTGCTCAACAACCTCATTGAGAGCCACAAGAGTAGTATTGGCCATTTTCCTGAGATGGGGATGAAGTTTAAAACATCTTTTATCTGTGTGACCAAACATTCTGCAGTGGTAACAATAATAAGGCTTTTGTTCAGCTATTATCTTCTGCTAACAACCATTATGCTCAGTTCTCAACTAGATTTTATCTACTTCAAGTGAGGTAATGTTCCCCTCCACAAGAATTCTAGCAACAGAAGGTATAGATAAATTAAATGTTGGAAAATCCAATTTCAGAGGTTTTACCAAAGCTTGACTAATGTTGAAAAGGACTTTATGGTTGAAAAAATGCA
>NW_018229358.1:0-710 GCF_001263595.1 Phalaenopsis equestris
ATGGCATAAGGTTAATGCTTGCTCCTAAATCACATAATACTTTTCCATAAAATCTGTCTCTTATTACACATGGAATTGTAAAGCTACCAGGATTTTTAAGCTTTTCATGAAGCTTTTTCTAAATTATAGTACTGCACTCCTCACTAAGTACAACTATTTCATTATCTTCGAACTTCCTTTTCTTGTTAAGAATATCCTTCATAAACTTCACATAGCTTGTTATTTGTTCTAGAGCTTCAGCAAATGGACTATTAATCATAAGCTTCTTAAAAATATCAAGAAATTTTGAAAATTGTTTATCTAACCTTTGTTGTAAATCAACTTTAAGTGAAGAAATAGGTCTCTCTAAACCTTTTGGAGCATCCTCTTATGGTTCTTCAATCTCTTTTCTCTCTACTTCAGTCTCTTTTGAATTCTACCTTCCAATTCTCTTCCACTTCTGAGTTGAACAGCTTTTACTTGCTCTTTATTCTGGTCTATCAAATTTATTTATGTATTACTAGGAAGTGTTCCTTGGGGTCTATTACTTAATGAATTTGTTATTTGTCCTAATTGATTCTCAATATTTCTAATTGTAGCTCCTTGACTTTGTAACTAATTTTCAATTTGTAACACCACTTCTTTTATATACAACTTTTTCTCCTTAATTTGTGGATTACTGTTAAAACATGGATGAAAGTAGGTCTATAATTACTATTCCCTTGGTTGTT
>NW_018229359.1:0-853 GCF_001263595.1 Phalaenopsis equestris
CAAGACTTTGATTTAAGAAAGGAAAAGTAGAATTCTAAATTATTAAAGGCCTATCTAGATATAGTATTCCTTGCCTTAAAAAAAGAAAAAGAAAAGAAAAAGAAAAAGAAAAGAAAAGAAAAATAAAAGAAGAAGAAGAAGAAGAAAAAGTGAGGGAGGAGAAGCTTGAGGATTAGTGCCTAATCAAAAATTGGTTCTACGTATAAGACTTGAGAAAATCCTAAGCTTATAGATATAATATAGTAAGTAAAATTGTTCTTAATAAAAATTTTTAAGTGGAGATAATAAAAGAACTAAATTTTAAATTTGGAAGAACTGTATTATTTCTGAATTAGATAGGAACTCATATTTTCATCTTTCTTAACATTAAAATTTCTAAACTTTAATTTGGTCTCATTTACTGAATATTTTTTCTAAATTGGACTACTATATTTCTAGCTCTAAATTTTAGTAACTCCTAAAGAAACTCATACACAAATCATACATATTTCTTTATTAAAGATTGAAGTGTCACTTGAGAATAAATAACATTTTAAGTTTGGGGGATTTTGATACACCTAAAATATATAGAGTATTTAGAAATATTTGTATACCTATTTTTGTGATATTGTGCTTTAATGGAAGGTATTTTTGTGTTTTTTTCAGGTACAGGTAAAAAGGTGAAAAAAGCTTAAAGGAGTGAAAAGGGATCAAATTTGGAGCAAATAGGAGAAAATGGGGTAAAAGTGTTTTGGCGCCTAAGCGCCAGATCCAGCGCTTACGCAACGGTTAGCAAAGAAGGCCGCGCCTAAGCGCTAGAGGCCCCGTGATTAAACGCCAGTGGCAGTTATTGGATGAGTAAATTCAGTTTTTG
>NW_018229359.1:956-1170 GCF_001263595.1 Phalaenopsis equestris
TTAAATCAAGACACATTTTGAAGAGATACCAAGACACCTTTTAGAGAATTATAAAAGAAGGAAGATGAGACTTTGAAAGGGGTCCTAAAAGTTTTGAGAAAGTTTCGAAAGTTCTAAAATTAGGGAGTTAGTTGGAGAGATTTTCAGGCACCACATATTTTTGCTTTTTATTTTAGTTTTATATTAAGAGTGCTGTAAAAGAGAAGAGATTCAA
>NW_018229360.1:0-867 GCF_001263595.1 Phalaenopsis equestris
AATAAGATCTAAATTTATCAAAAGCATACACTATAACTGATAACTCTTTTTCAATAACAGTGTAGTTAATTTGAGCATCGTTAAGAGTTTTAATAGCGTAGTATATAACTTTCAAAATCTTATCATACCTTTGTCCAAGAACAGTTCCAATAGCATAATCACTAACATCGCACATCAGTTTAAATGGTTTCTCCCAGTTAGGTGAAACTGTTATAGGGGTTGTGATTAGCTTTTCTTTTAATAACTCAAAGGCGTTTAAACAGTCTTCAGTAAACTCAAATTTTTTGTCCTTTCCTAAAGTTGGTATAGAGGTTTCGTAATTTTTGAAAAATCTTTAATAAAACGCCTGTAAAAACTAACATGTCCAAGAAAACTTCTAACCCCTCTTACATTAGTAGGATTTGAATTTTTGTAGGGTCTGCTTCCATACCATCTTCCAAAATTCTATGCCCTAATACAATTCCTCCTGCAACCATAAATTAATATTTCTCCCAATTCAGAATCAAATTAGTTCTTTTGCATAACTCTAAAACCTTTTCAAGATAATTTAAGCATGCATCAAATGATGTTCCAAATATAGAGAAATCATCCATAAACACTTCTATTCCATCATCAATTAACTTACTAAATATAGAAATCATACATCTCTGGAATGTTGCATCTGCATTACATAATCCGAAAGGCATCTTCGAAAAGCACAAGTTCCAAAAGGACTAGTAAATGTTGTCTTTTCTTGATCCTCAGGAACAATAGAAATTTGATGGTAACTGGTATATCTATCTAAAAAACAAAAATATTTGTGCCCGGTAAGTATATCCAATATTTGGTATAGGAATGGTAAAGGGAAGTGATCTTTCATAGTGGCAG
>NW_018229361.1:0-809 GCF_001263595.1 Phalaenopsis equestris
TGGAGGTATACCTAGACTAAAGAAGCCTTTGGAACAAATTTCATGATTTTTTAAAATCTCTATGATTTATTAAAATTATTTTAAATTTTGGGATATTTAATAAAAATAAAATATTTTAAGTGGTGAAAATTAAGTTTTATATTTTTGAAAAATCTCCCTAAGGTCAGAGAACTAAGAGGAGCAAATTTTAAATTTTTCATATTTTTCTTTAATTTATTGAAATTATTTTAGTGAAAAGCTTATTTTAGCCTTTTAAAAATCATTTTTAAGCTTTGAAAATAAATATGTTTATTTAGAAAATCATGAAAAATATTCTAATGAAAAATATTCTAATTGTTCATGAAAAATATTCTAATTGTTCCTAAGTGATTAGGAAACAATGTAGAACATTTCGACGAGTTTTATTATTTTTGTGATTTTTATGAATTTTTAATTATTTTAAATATTTAAAATAGGCTAAAATTCAATTTTTTATCTTCAAGTTTTTTATTTTAAATATCATTTTCTTTTTAGAAAATAACCCTGATCACAGAGAACTCAGAAAACTAAGTTTCATAATTTTTTGAGTTATATTTTGATTTTGAAAAATCATTTAAGTGTTAAAAGTAACATTTATCTTTAAAAATCAATTTAAGTTATTAAATGAACTCAAAATATTTTGAAACTTTTATGATGAGTTCTCTAGATCATAAGTCATAGTGGAGAGTAAAAATCAAGTCATTTAAATGTTTATATTTTCCAAATTTAATTTTCTTTGTGATTTAGTATTTACAAAACTTAAGTGCATTTTAAATGACTTGTCCCATGAA
>NW_018229362.1:0-762 GCF_001263595.1 Phalaenopsis equestris
AGGAGTTGCCTTTAACTGGTATGTCGATTTGCCCAGCGATTCGGTCAAAACATTTAAAAAATTGGAACAGTTATTTGTAAAAAGATTGACCGGCGCGGAACGTCATGTTTCTATTGGAGAACTCATGATGGAAAAAAAAATCTGGAGAAACTCTGATAGATTATATTTTGAGATGGAGAAACCTCAGCATGAAATGTTAACCACAACTACAGGAACATCATGCAATTGAGATTCTACTCAGAAGCATGCATGGACCAGTAGCTTTCATGCTCAAGGGACTCACCATAAAAACCTTCAACAAGCTACTAAAGAAATCTAGTAGTCTTCAAGAAGATATTAAACATATGGATTCTAGTAAAAAAGCAAAAGTGATCAAGAACATTGAAAAGAAATTTGGGACAGTTGCAACCATTTATAAAGGGAAGTAACCAATGAAGATATATGCAGATACTCCTCGTCCGCCTTCATCTCAGCAAACTCAAAAACAGATTAGCCAGTCTAGTCAATAAACATTTTAAGGAGAGCCATCTCAAAGAAGAAAGGTATCTTTCACAGAAAGATAGGCGATAGTATACTCTTTCAAAAATGAAGCTATTTCCAAAATATTCAAGAGTCTGATGAAAAATCCAGAATTCAGACTTCCATAACCAAAGAAGCCTGAAGAAGTTAATAAGAAAAATGAGCCAAATTACTGTCCGTATCACAGATTGTTAGGACATACAATTGAAGAATGTTTTGTTTTCAAGGACTGGCTTGAGAGGA
>NW_018229362.1:960-1282 GCF_001263595.1 Phalaenopsis equestris
AGATGGGATACAACATGGAGCAAATCCTTCAAGAAAATGATAAAACAAATCCAGAATGCTTACAGACAGACTACACATCAGAATCTTCAGTCCGTTAGATCAGAGATGGAAACTTCGTCACAAGAACCATCGTCATCAAAATCAAAGAAGATAAAGAAAAAGAAGAATTTTGTTGATAGCACTAGGGGTAGGATAGGGGTTGCCTCTACTAGATATGTTAACTCGGATTCGGGAAAGAAAATCCTCGAACCCTTGACTTTGTATGATTATCTTTTTGTCCCTCCAGAACCTGATGAAGGTAATGATAATGATGTTGGCTAAG
>NW_018229363.1:0-217 GCF_001263595.1 Phalaenopsis equestris
CACCGTATTTTCTTGCCTTGCTTCAAAAAACAAAAAAAAATATCCCGCAAATAAATTCAAAGAAGCCTGAATTTTTTTTTGTCAAATGCAGCAACTATCCCACGATTCTCCTATGATTATTGAATCAAATTTTCCCACGAAGCACTTTCCCTGTTCGTACCAGTCCCTCGGCCAATTGTTGTTTCTGCGAGCCACGAATCCCTTCGCACCTGTTCGC
>NW_018229363.1:286-760 GCF_001263595.1 Phalaenopsis equestris
AAAAATCTCTTGCGAAGAACCGACAAGTTTAACTGGTCGAATTCTTCAAATTTTCCGCAAAACAAGGCTCATGTTCGCGGTGGACAGCCTCTGTTTTCTACAGATTGTTGAACTGTCGAACTCCTCTGATTCCTCTGCTGGCTCTACTGGCTCTGCTGAGTCGCGAATCCCTGGCGCGAAGATGCGCCTGTTCGCGGTTGACGCCTATTGAAGAAAATTCTTTCGCCACTGCCCAACTGATCGCGCGAAACTAATCGCCTCTGCCTGTCGCACGAATTGTTAAGCGATAATTGCTTCGCACCCGTTCGCCAACTTCCTTTCCCCGCAAGCAAGAACCTGTTCGCGAATCCTTCGCGCGCACGCAAACTGCCGTTCGCGAACTGCTCTGCGATGTCGCGATCCTCTGCCATGCGAACTCCTTCCACTGCAATGCAAAGGCCGAACGCCTCTGTCGCCAACTGTCGTCGAAGCCCC
>NW_018229364.1:0-1148 GCF_001263595.1 Phalaenopsis equestris
CCATCGATAAAGGGAAGCAACCAATGAAGGTACATGCAGAAAATCCTCCGCCTTGATCTCAACTAACTCAGAAACAGACTAGCCAGTCTAGTCAATAACCATTTCAAGGAGAGTCGTCTCAAAGAAGAAAGGTATCCTTCGCAGAAAGAAGAGCGATAGTATACTCTTTCAAAAATGAAGCTATTTCCAAAATGTTCAAGAGTCTGATGAAAAATCCAGAATTCAGACTTCCAGAACCAAAGAAGCCTGAAGAAGTTAATAAGAAAAATGAGCCAAATTACTATCCGTATCACAGAATGTTGGGGCATACAATTGAAGAATGTTTTTTTTTTCAAGGATTGGCTTGAGAAGAACATCAAAGAAGGGAGTATCTCTATCTCAAATGAATATTTAAAAGAACCTGAAAAAGGTTTGATAAATGTGATTTCGGCTGAGCCAATCTCCCAACTTGATCCATACACTAAAAAGGACGGATGGAGTTCAACTTGCAACAAGCTCAAGAAAGTCCTGGATTATATACAGGAATCATCAGAAGGATCTTCCCCATCTACCAAAGATGGATGGGATACAACATGGAGCAAATCCTCCAAGAAAATGATAACACAAATCCAGAACGCTTCCAGACAGACTACATATCAGAATCATCAGTCCGTCAGATCAGACTTGAAAACTTCGTCATAAGAACCATCGTCATGAAAATCAAAGAAGATAAAGAAACAGAAGAATTTTGTTGATAGCACTATGGGTAGGATAGGGGCTACCTCTACTAGATATATTGACTCGAATTCGGGAAAGAAAATCCTCGAACCCTTGACTTTGTATGATTATCTTTTTGTCCGTCCGGGACCTGATAAATGTAATGATAATGATGTTGGCTACGTTTTTACTATTTCTGGTGATAACGTAAATAACCAACCTAATATCAATCTCGATCCTCAAAATGATCCTTAAATCATACTTGAGTCTAATACGTTTAATACCAAAGAAGACTTCGACGATACTGCTTACGACAGTACCGGAAGTGAGGAACCAATCCTCAAGTGCCATGGCACGCCGTTAACAATCAACTTGGAACTTTCCGATAAAGAAGATACAATGGAAGATTCAACAGATATATCTCAAGAAGAAATCACAGAAATAAATTTAAG
>NW_018229365.1:0-357 GCF_001263595.1 Phalaenopsis equestris
CGGGTTCATCGGACTTAAGTATGATTTGAGGATTATTTTAGGAACCAAGATCAGAGTTAGATTGAGAAAAATTAGTTACATTATCACTAGAAATAGTTAAAATATAGCCAAAATCATAATCATTATATTCATAATACCTCGGTGGGGCAAAAAGATAATCATACATGGTTAGGGGTTCTAGGATTTTCTTCCCCGAATCTGAGATGACCAATCTAACAGAGGAAGCCCCTATCCTACCCCTCATGCTATCAGTCTTCATGAAATTGCTCTTTTCAATATCTTGTTGAAGCAATCACTTTAGCAAAATTTCTATCTTTGGCTGAGCAGGCTGTAAACTCTAGACGGCAGTTGAAGCGA
>NW_018229366.1:0-762 GCF_001263595.1 Phalaenopsis equestris
TGCATTGTTGGACATAACTGTCGATCTCGCCGTCGATGGCCTTGAGGACATCGTCGGCGGGCCTTTTAAATTGTTAAATCTGGAGTCTTGGGAAATTCTCGCCGTCGGCGCCCTAGTTCAAATCTTCACATTTTGGTCCTTTTCGCTCCAAATTCGCTCCTTTTTTACATCTTTTTTGCTCCAATGATCCTAATTCATCATTCCTGCAACAAAACATCAAAAGTACCTTTCTTTAAGGTGCAATGTCATCAAAAATAGTGTAAAATAGGTATGAAAATCTCAACATATTTTTCTTTGGTTAAAATCCCCCAAACTTAACTATTACTTGTCCTCAAGTAATTTTAGTACTATATAAAAGTTATGATCTATGGTAGTAAAGTTTTAATTCAGAAATACTATAAGTTTGATCTAAGTAAATACCATTGTGAGATTTTCAGAAAAAGTTCAAGTAATTAAATTAACTCTGTAGCTACAAGATTATCTAGTCATCAAGTTTAAGTGTTCTAGTCTTCTATTCTTTTCAAGAATGACTATATGTTGTAATATTAAGTCACTTAGAATATTCAAATGATAGAAATTTTATGAGAACACTATTAGTAAAAGATCTAATCCATAAATATAAGTTCATGAATGTATTTAGGTTTTCCCTTTAGGTAGGTCCAATGAAGCCAATTTTTGATTAGGCATATCCTCAAGTTTCTCCTCACTTTCATACTTTTTTCTTTCCTTTCTCTTTTTCATTTGGATTGTTTTCAATTCTAT
>NW_018229367.1:0-2683 GCF_001263595.1 Phalaenopsis equestris
GTGATTTTTATTTTTTCTGCCAAAAAAAAAAAAAAAAAGAATGACTTTCATTCAACCATAAACAATGGAGATTTTATTTTCTTTGGGGTATTTACGTACATACCATCCAAGTTATATTCCTATGCATTTACATGCTAAACATCTATACTTTACTTTCATTTTTATACCAATAAAAATTTAATGTCACGCCAAAAAAAACTCTAGTTTAACTTAGAAAAAATGAAATACAACTCGTCATGCATAAATAGGGGAGCGTTTTTTCTGTCCGGACTCTTGACCTACCTCTATGTGCGGCATAGGTCATTCTTGAGATGTTTTCAAGTTATTTCTGGGTTATTTCAGGATTATTGAAAATAACCCAAAAATAACCCGCGGTCTATATTTTTGGGTTATTTATAAGTTATTTCAGTATTATTAAAAATAACTCAGAAATAACCTGAAAATAACTCAGAAATACTTCCGCCGCACATAGAGCTACGTCAGGAGTCCGCACAGAAAAATTTTTGTAAATAAGGGGGCCTACTTAAAAATTGAGGTTTACGTATAAGATATGAAGATATATTGGATTTAAGAGAACTCTACGCAAAATTACATTTTTTTTTTTTTCCTTTCTTTCATTGGGCATTAGTATACATTCCACAAAATTCCTCTGTATTATAATGCATAAGAAATATTACTTGTTTAACTTCTTAAAACATAAAAACACTTTTTAATGTAGGTCTGTATACAAGGGAAGCTTGAACGAGCTAAGACTTGGTTCGTGTTTAACTCCTGAACAACGTGTGCTTGTTTGGCTTGTTTAAAATAATTAAGAAAATAAATGTAGGGTATTGAATTAGAACTATCACCAATTATTTGTATTCGAAGATATAGAACCGCATTATCATATGAGCTATTATGATTTAAACGTTGATATAAATATGTATATAATAAATCTTTATATAATATTATTATTTTTTCCTTGTTTGTCTTTTAACCTACTGCTACATTAAATTGCTAAGAGCATCGTCTTTAATTTATCTTGCTAAATTTCAGATTTTTTATCTTAGCTGATTTGTTTTGATTATTGTTCAAACAGTGATGATTTCCAACAATGCATTAAAATTCAATTATACTTATAAATGTTGGTTTTAAAATTCTGTATGGTTGTTGGAATGAATTGTTATAATTCCTTATAAGCTAAGTAGAGCGGAGCTCATTTGCGCCTATCATCTTATCATTTCTTTTTACAGCTCGATTTCTAGACTTCGATTAAGCAGTTTCTTTGTTTAGAGGATTGATCTTATGTGATTGACTCTATGACCTTATTCACCGTTTTCCTTTGATGTTATCCTTGGGTTTGGCTATTAAATGTTGTTGTTGATTGATCTTTGAATTCTTTTCAAAATGTCCCTTAGAACTACTTCTAAGTTTTGAGATAGTTTGTAGTTTGATATAGTTTTCTGAGGAACTGTTTGAAAGATGTTTTTCTATGATTTAGGGTTATTGATCATCTTTTGATTTCTACTTAGCTTTGACTTGGGAGTTCACTTTTACTATTCTCGGGTTTGCGGTTGATTAGCTGAAGATTGAAAGTTGAATCCTTTTGAAGATTTTCTATAGGAGATTTGTTGATGATTTACATTATGATAGGCTGTTTGAAGATGCTTTGTTGTGGGAATTGTTGCTCATCTTTAGATGAGCGTTCATTTTATGAATTATGTTGAGCTATGACAAGAAAGTCAACTCTTATTATTCTTGAGCTTGGTTGTTAAATATCTGATGTTTGATAATTGAGTCATTTTGAAGATGTCTTCCTTGAACATTTTATTTGTTTAGAGTTATTTTGTTTGAGATAGATTGTTGTTAACAGGGTTTTTTGAGGAACTGTTTGAAGACACAATGTTGTGGTTTAGAGTTGATGTTCATCTTCTGCTCTGTTGTTATGTTTCTGCCGTCCTTCAGAAATCGTCTTAACTGAATTTTTTTTTTCTATTTTTTGTTGTAATTTTGAGTTTTTTTTTAAATAAAAGTTGGGTATGGCTTTCGTTTCCCCCCCCCATTAAAAAAAAAATGTAAGTAGAAATATAATGTATTTAAAATAGTTGGAATTTACATTTCCATTGTTAATCACTTCCGCTTAAAGTATTAGTAAGCATGTTAGAAAGGATATGAACTGATTCTGACAAAAAATAGTTACATAAGTTCATATTTTATTATAATTACGATTATATAAGCAAAAGATATACTTTTGAAATGTGCTGATTAAATTTAAAGTAAGACTATTGGTGGGGATTTTTGTCAAATCTGATGGAAGATAAAGATTGATTTAGCTATGCTTTGCAAATAGTTTGTTCATAATAGTAAATTCTAGTTTTGGATGTCTGTTTAAACTAAAATTTAATATATGCATATGTTGCGAGATTTAGATATACTAGTTATAGTAAATCAAACAGGAGAATGATCGACAGTGCGAAAAAATAGAACGAGAAAATTCACACCGGAAAAGAACACACGGATTTACGTGATTCGGCAAATTGACTACGTCCACGGAGTTGCAGAGGATTTTACTACTTGAGAAATTTAAATCAGTCGATCACCTCGACTTATAAAAGGAATCTCTTACTTCGTTGCTCTTTCTGTTCTTCTTTTTCTACACCGAGATACATCGAAGAAACTCTACGCCGAGATACACCGAAGAAGA
>NW_018229368.1:0-1138 GCF_001263595.1 Phalaenopsis equestris
ATTTTATCTTGGTTGATTTTAATTTTGGTTTTAGTACTGGTTTTTTGGCTATCCTGATAGTTTTAGTTTTCCATGTAAATTTGTATAATCAAAAAAGTATAACATAAAAGTATAAGAAAGACAATGTTGCAAACTATAAAAGCGTACCTGGCGAGTCTTCTCGTTCCACCACCTGAAACTTAAAATGCATGTTAAGGTAGTTTATGGAGAGCAGGAAAAGTACAGTTTTGGCAGTTTTAAGGTAGTTTTTATGAAACAGGGAAGTAAAGTTTGGCGACCTATCTAACCTTAGGTCATATCTTGGTGGGTCTTTATTAATTTGATTAAGGATGATAATTGTCAAGCAAAACATATTAAGCTTAGTAGCTCTCCGAGGTATCCAACAGGTTAAGAGGAAGAAGCAGGTCCATGCTTCCCTCTTATCACCTGGTGAAAAGCCTCGAGCTCATTTAAACTTATTATGTTTCTTAATAATTCACCCTATGAACATTCTATTTCTCAATGAACATTGATATATCCATTATCCCTAATAATAGGGTAATTATCATTTGTAATTTAATTTTGAATATTATGTGGGTGAAGACCATTAAAGAGGCAAATTAGTGTTATTGGAACACTTAGCCAAATTTTAGTCTTAATTAGGCTTGCAGTGTTTGAAAGATGTTCTAATTTTAATTGAGTTTGTTTTTCTTATCCTCATTTAATCAACCTTGATTTAGCCTCCTAAGTCACTACTAAGCCCTTAAGACCTAGGCAAGTGTCTTAGTTAGTTTTGAAAATATTAAGCTTTAGGTGGTCATGATTCATGATTTGAATTTTATTTGAAAATTAAAATAGGGGTCTTAAATTGATTAATTATTGACTTCAAAAGTCATACCCCTAAGTCTTAGGTTCATCTATTTTAACAAGCTTCCAAGTTTTAATAATTTAGAAATTTATTAACTTTTCTTTTCAATTAAGAAAGTGATGTTGTTTTCTACCAATTAACCCCTTGTGTTTCGGACATCCAAATTAAGATCAAAGATTGCCCATTTACCTTCTTGAATTAAGCCTAAATGTTAATTAAGGCTAAATTTCCAAAATTACACATTTGCTTCTAAGGCTCTAACACTTCACACTTCATAATTTGTCATTCAAA
>NW_018229368.1:1208-4784 GCF_001263595.1 Phalaenopsis equestris
AGAGGAGAAAATGTGATTTTTCAAAATTTAATTTAATTTATATAATTATTTTCATTCAAAAATAGGATTTTTCAAAGAAAATTCCTAACTTGACCAAGGTAAATGGTAATCCCTTGAAATTTTAACTGAAGGTAAACTTAGATAGAGAAGCTTTTGGCCCAAATTTCATGTTTTTTTGAATTTTATTTGAATTTTAATTATTTTAATTTATTTTAATTTCTGGAGCATTTATTAAATATAAAATATTTTAAATGGAGAAAATTAAGTTTTATATTTTTGGAAAATCCTCACAAGGTCAGAGAACTCAAAGCAGAAAACTTTATATTTATATGAGTTTTATTTGATTTATTGGAATTATTTTAGTAAAAGTCCATTTTTTAGCCTTTAAAAATTATTTTTAAGCTTTAAAATTTAGTATCTTTATTTAGAAAATCAGGAAAAATATTTTAACTGTAATTAAGTGCTTAGAAAGCAATTTAGAACATTTCTATGAATTTTATTATTTTTGTGATTTTTATGGATTTTTAATTATTTAAATATTTAAAACAGGCTAAAAATTTAGTTTTAATTTTAAACTATATTTTATTTTTAGAAAATACCCCTGATCATAGAAAACTAAAAAGAAAAGTTTTTTATAAATGTTTGAGTTATATTTTGATTTTTAAAAATCATTTAAGTGCCATAAATGTTATTTATCTTTAAAAATCAACTTAAGTTACCAAATGAACTCAAAATGCTTTGAAATTTTTATGGTGAGTTCTCTAGATCCTAAATAACAGTTGAGATCAAAAATAAATTATCAAAGATCAAGAACAGTTACCAAACATCAAAAAGCAATTATCTATGGATCCTAAATAATAGTTACCAAAGATCAAGAATTGTTGTTTGTATTTTTTAAAATTAATTATCTTAGTAATTTAGGATTTATGAAAATTAAGTTTATTTTGAATGACTTGGCTCATAAGAAATTTTCCTAAAGGCTCTCTGGTCATTATAAACCTTCCAAAATTTTCTTGGATTTTTTCTAAGCAACATGCTAATTTTCATGATTACTTTAAGCAAATAATGCACATAAACTTGAAAAATATGATTCTCTATCTAAGGGCCTCCTCTGACTATTGAAAATCAGAGAATGTTCCCTAAGATAGAGGCAATTTCCTAAGACAGAGGCTACAACATGCTAAAATTTCAAGCCATGGTGATATCACAACATGCATGGAGCATCAAAACCATGGAGAATCAAAACATCCAAATCAGTTTTTATTTAATTAAAAATAAAATGTGCATCATATGGAATTAAAATTATTTTAACATTGTTCTCCTCTGTTCACTGAGAAAGAGGGTATTTTTATTTTATTTTTGTGATTTTCTTACACCAAGATATAAATTTTTGAAGTTAGTGATCATTTTCTGAATTAATTAAATCCCTATTTATCTATTTAAACGTGCGACACCACCTCAACCTACGATGGCTCCGATGCTCCACGCAGCGCGCTCCCATTCGACATTGTCATCCACCTTACTGCTGACTCGGTCCGCGGTTTATGTTCCGAAGTGCTGTCCGACTTGATCTTGACCGTTCATCCGATACACGCGCGATCAAACCGCTCTCCGTCATCGTCCCCGATAGCCTAGCCCGAGAACCGTCCATCTTTCAAGCTTGATATCTCCCTCATTTCTCAAGCAAATTAAATGAATTTTTTTTTTAATTCTGGTCTAGACAAGAGGAACATATCCATACAATTATGATGCCATGAAATAAACTCAAAACAAATGGAGAGTTAAAATAAGCTCGGCAATAAGAGAAGTTTTATACCTTGGCTTTGAGAAGTGAAGCTTCAATCAAAGGTTCTTGGCACATTTGTTGGGATCCAAGGAGGCTAGGGATTGAGCCTCTAGTCTTGGTGTAAAGCATAGGTGTGATTTTGATCAAGACCAATTTTGGGTGTTGGTCTAGACCTATTGTGGAGGCTATTTCAGAGGGTAATTTGATGAGGCTTTGTCTTCTCTTGCTGTTGTGAAGGTGTTGGCACAAGTAATTGAGCTTTGGTGGAGTTTTTAGAGATGTCATATTTTTGCCCTAATTTCAAGCTTAAAATTAGGATTACACAAGGGGAATCAAGGCAATGGAGTGATTGGAATGGGCTATGGAGGTGTCAAAGAAGCTCTGTGAGTGATTTGGGAAGCTTTCTCGGAGAAAATTTTAGTACACCTCCCATGGCCGTGGAGGTGAGTTTTTTATAAAAATGGCCATGGGGGGCTCTCAGGGCAAAGGTTTGGGTGCATTGTGGTGCTAAGGTGGAGGGTAGAGGAGCTCTACAATTTGATTTAGCTGAGGTGGCCTCTAGGTTTGATTTAGGTGAGATTCAAGAGGGGGCGGCCCTCCGTTTTGGCTTCTCCAGTCACTAGGCCGGCCGGCCATGACAGGGGAGGTGGCTAAAAGCGCAGGGCTTCTAGAGGAATCTTTCAAAGCAATTTAATGTAATTGGGTTTAGTTTTGGTAAGGGTATCTTAAGCATGTGCATGTTTGGAAATAAGATCTCTTAATTTGGGGAACTTTTGGTCCATGTCTTAGTTTAGGTGGTTAGATGGGTATTGGCTCAGCTTAGGGTCTAACCAATGGCTGAAGTGGAGTTAATTTGATTCCCTTATGGTGGTTTGATCATGTTTAATGCATGGGTTCAAGTGATCAAAGTTTGGGTTTGGGCTAGGTTAGCCATGCTATTTGGCCCAATTGATTGATTAATATTGTGTAGATGATTGCTATGAAGATTTTTGGTGAAGGGTTGAAGTGATTTTGAGTTTAATTGGCAGGACAATTTGAAAGATTTTTGAAATTTTGTCAATTTGGCATGTTGGGCTAGACATGGGTCTAGGTTGGGTTAGCCTTGGGATAAGTCCAAATTAAATGGTTCAAATGATCAAAGGAGATGTTTTGAAGATTTTTTATGAAGGGATAGAGTGGAAATTTTGGGGCTAAGGGGCTAAGGCCATCAATTTGGTGTGATTTTGAGACATTGCCAAATTTGGGGCAAATTTGGGGCTTTTGGAATTAGGATGAAATAAAATGAAATTAAGGTCTCACCAAGACCAATTAAAGGCCAAGTTTGATGTATGGGAATATTGTAAAGGTTTTTCAACACAAATTGTGGCAAATGGACTAGGCCATGGGTTCAATTTGGTGGAACCAAGTAATGGGGCCAAAACTGGGGTTTTGATCAAAATCAAAATTAGGCTCAAATAATGAACTAATTGGGCTTGGATTTGGTATATTTTGGATTTGGTATATATTGGTCATGGTGAATTTAAGTTTATAATTAAAATTGGGAGAAATTGAGACCAATTGGATGGACATTTGAGGTAGGTTTGGGAAAAATGGGCCTTTAAAGGGCAATTTGGGGGGTTTTGGTCTAAAGTGGTCAAATTGACCAAATTGGGTCATGTGATAGTTGAGAAAAAGGAAATTAGGAATATTTGGGAGGTTTTGGGAACTTTTTTGGATTTTTTAGAATTTTTGGAGTTTTGGGATAATGAGGGGTATTTTGGTAATTTGGCCAATTTTGGTGATTTTGGGTA
>NW_018229368.1:4802-31709 GCF_001263595.1 Phalaenopsis equestris
CTCTATGTAGTGGTCTTAGCCAAACCCTAGGCTAGGGCTAGTGGGTTTAGGATACCACCTACAGGAGTCTCCCGAAAGTATCAAGGGACCAAAGCCTAGAAGTTTAAGTTTAGGATAAGGAGTGATTGTGAGTGTACATGATTGCAAGTGAGTGCCTTAGCCCTAGAAAACCACCCAGAGTCAACCCAAAGGTCCAGCAGTCCTAATGGGTGACTCATCTTGATTTCCCCCATAGTGACCCCACCTCATAGTGACCCCACCTACTAAGTGACTAAGTGCTAGAGGTTAGGACTAATATGTGGAACTTCAAGTAGAGTAGAGAGAGTAGAGAAGAGTTTAATGGTGAGGGCTCCTTGTCTAGTTTTCTAAGAATAGTTAATAGGAAAGTCCTGTGGCTAGACCTTAAGCTACTAAAGAGGAAAAACTAAACCTCAACCAAAAGTGAGGTCAACAAATAGACCACCAATAGGCATGGTGTGCTGGGCAAGCACACCGCGCGTATTGGTGTTTACTGACGAGATCAACAAAAATCAATACAAACTCCTAAGTCAACAGACCCGTAAGTATGTGTAGAGTTGTGTGTGTGATTTGTTTCTGCTGGGAAATTAGCAGATGATCGTTTAATTGAAATCAAGGAGTAGGGACTCTCGCTAAGGATCGGAGAGTGAATTTTGAGTTATAAAATTTCAGGTATTTATAAATGATGGGAGTCAGTATATAAGTGCTTACCCCGAGGTGTGATTTAAAATTTGGGTATCAATCCCGAAATAAGAATCAGATGCCATAATCCATTTAAGTTGGTCTTGAAACTTATTTCAAAAGATGAGAATAGGATTGTGTGAGGAGGACCAAATTGAGATGGAAAACATAGAGGCTCACATCCTACTCCAAAGAAAATATCTGCTACATTGAGGAGGGAAGCACTGGGACTCACATCCAACTTAATAGGTATCAAGAAAGTATGTGCATCACGTTAGGAAGTAAAAGCACTAGGACTCACATCCAACCCAAAAGATCACAAGAGAATATATATATGCTACATCGAGAAAGAAAGCACTATGACTCACATCCAACTCAATAGGTAACTATAAAGAATGTATCACGTTAGGAAGGAAAGCACCAGGACTCACATCCAACCCAAGCAGTGACAAGGAAATATATATGTTACATTGAGAAGGAAAGCACCAGAGAAGGAAAGACATTGAGAAGGAAAGCACCAGAACTCACATTGAGCTCAATAGGTAACAAAAAAAATATATGCGTCACGTTTTCATCCAGTGTTTTCTTCAAAATCTGTACCAGTGTCTTGTTGAAGGCTTTAGCCAGACCATTTGCTCTAGGATAGTAAATTGTAGAGTATCTCCAATCTATCCGATGTTGTTCGACAAAATTGTTGATTTTTTTTCTTTTAAAAGTTATCCCATTGCCGGAAATTATTCCCCCATTCTCGAAGATTAGTCTTCACGGTACTCCAAAATGGTAGACAATTTGGCTTTTGAAGAATTGAAGGATGTGTTGTATCATAACCTCTCGTAATGGTAGTGCCTCTGCCCAAGTACTGCCTCCAGTACTTCCTCTACCCATTTAAAGAAGTAATCTATAGCGATAAATATAAATTTGTGTCCTTTCGAAGATGGAGGGTTTATCAGACATATTATGTCCATGCCCCAACACTCGAACGACCATGAGGAAACAGTTGGGTGTAGCACATTCGGAGGCTGGTGTAAGACCACCCCATGCACTTGGCATTAATGACATTTTCTGGCTGTATCCATGCAATCAGACATCATTGCTAGCCAATAATATCCGAGTCTTTTGATCTTCATTTTCATTTTTGGCTCTCACTGGTGAGTGCCACACAATTCAACATGTACTTCTTTGAAAATATTCTATGCTTCGACTCTGCTCAAATACTTTAGCCACATTTGATCGAATGATATTCTGTAGAGAAATTTTCCCACCAGGGCGTAAGAAATGGCCCTTCTTGTGATATGATGCTCTTCATACTTGTCTTATGACAACTTTCAAGTATGCAAATATTCTATTAATGGCTTGCACCAATCTTTGTTGATGTCTGCAACTGTATTTATTGCTTCTTCTTTTCTGAGCTTGTGCAGAGTTTTGAGGTCAATCTGAGACAAGACTTATTTTCCTTGCACTGTGATTTCAATGGAATCCTTCAGGGGACATGTCATTTCTTTAGCAAGTTTTGCTAGTGCGTCGGCATGGGCATTATCTCCCCTAGGAATAGATAGAAAATTACGTCGGGAAACTGCTCCAGAAGCTTCATCGTGTACTGATGGTATTCTACTAATCATGGTTTTAATATCCTGTATTGTCCAGTGACTTGCTCGATAACGAGTTGGGAGTCGCCATAGATGACAATGTTTGTTATATCCATTGAGATTGCCAGTCCCAATCCAGTGATTAAAGCTTCATATTCTGCTTCATTGTTGGTGTACGGCTCTATCAGGTGGTATGAGAACCTCAACCTACCCTTATCTAGTGTGATAAAGATCAAACCAATCCCTGCTTTGTCTCGCATAATTGTGTCTGATCCTTTGTCTTTTCTGGCTGACTCATGGTTTTAATATCCTGTATTGTCCAGTGACTTGCTCGATAACGAGTTGGGAGTCGCCATAGATGACAATGTTTGTTATATCCATTGAGATTGTCAGTCCCAATCCAGTGATTAAAGCTTCATATTCTGCTTCATTGTTGGTGTACGGCTCTGTCAGGTGGTATGAGAACCTCAACCTACCCTTATCTAGTGTGATAAAGATCAAACCAATCCCTGCTTTGTCTCGCATAATTGTGTCTGATCCTTTGTCTTTTCTGGCTGACAAAGCACCGTAAAAGTACATCTCCCAGCGCTGTGCACTGAAAAATTCCATTAGTAATATTTGCTCGTCTGGTAACTCGTTTTTGAGAGAGGACTCAGCTGGCAGTGGGTTTACAACAAGAAAGTCTGCTAGTATCTATCCCTTGATAGCACGAAGGAAAACAAAAGTTATATCAAATTGCAATAAGATCATTGATCATCTTGCTAGGCGTCCGAAGAGTGTTGGTCGGGTCATCAAATATTGCAATGGATTAACTTTCAAAATTAGGGTAATCTTATGAGAAAGTATGTAATTTCTAAGCTTTTGAGCGACAAAAGTCAATGTCATACAATGCTTGTCAATAGATGAATACCTTATCTCCATCGGTATTAGGTGACGACTCAAGTAGTAGAGTGCATTTTTCTTACCCTCATCATTGACTTGGGCTAAGAGGGCTCCAAAAAAGTCATATAAGTCCGCGGTATAAAGTATCAATGGTTTCGCTGGGATAGGGGCTGCCAAGATAGGAGGTGTCATTAAATATCGTTTAACACCCTCGAAAGCCTGCTAGCATATCTCTTCCCAAATAAATTTGGCATCCTTTTTAATTAATGCTGAGAAAGGCTGACACCAATCGGAGAGATTAGACAAGCGTCTCAGATATGCCAACTTCCACTGGAAGGAACATAGTTGTTTCAAGGTTTTAGGAGGAGGCATTTCCAAGATAGCTTTAATATTATCCGGGTCGATCTCGATTCCCCAATGACGGACAACGAATACCAGAAATTTTCCGGAAGTAACGCCAAAGGCGCACTTTAAGAGATTAATTTTAAGGTCATATCATCGTAACAGTTCAAAAAAGATCCTCAAATAGTACAAATGGTCTATTTTTTGTTTACTTTTGATGACCAAATCATCCACATAGCATTCTACTTGGTTATGGATGAGGTCGTAAAAAATCTTCGTCATCGCTCGTTGATATCGCTCGTTGATATGTTGCTCGTTCTTTATGCCGAACGACATCACTGTGTAGCATAAAATTCCAATCGGTGTACCGAAGGCTGTAAGTGATACATCCTCGGGAGACATGTTGATTTGGTTGTATCCTGAAGATCCATCCATGAAGGAGAAAATTTCATGTGTTGAAGCAATATCCATTATCATCTCTGGTATGGGTATGGAAATTCGTCTTCTGGACATGCCTTGTTCAAATCTCTAAAGTCAACACAAATAAGGATATGTCCATTTTTCTTCTTAACAGGTACAACGTTAGCTAACCACACGGGGTATTGCTCTCGTGGGGTATTGCTCTTCTTTTATAATTTCTTCACCTCAGCAATGACTTGTTGTTCTATTTCGAGGTGCATTCTCCTATGAGCTTATTTTACTGGGGTTATGGGTTATATTCTTGTCCACCCCGAGTTTATGGATTGCAACCTCTGCTGACAGTCCTGACATTTCATCATAGATCCATGCGAAGCAATCTTTGAATTCGGTTAATAGTTTGATCAATTCTGCAAATTATTCATCATCGAGTAGAGAACTTAAAAATGTAGGTTGGGGTTGTTCTTCAGTCCTGAGGTTAATCTCTTTCAACTCATCAATAGTAGATTTAATTTCTTCCTCAACACAAGACTTAAGGATGAGGCTCAATCAAATAAACTAAGAAATATATGACATCTATTTGGTCTGCAAAACCATTTATTTATCGACAAGTTCCCTTATTTAATACAAAGAATTAAATAGGGTTTATATTTAGTTGGGTTCGGACAAGCTTCCTATAAGAGCAAGCCTCTATAGCAAATTATATCTTAAATGACCGAAGTCACCTTAGAAAACTCTTGATAAAATTAGGAAATATTATCTCAAGGAGTTCAAAAGGATAGGACCTTTCAACGGAATCAGACAAAAAAGTGTGAAAGGGGAATGACTCAAATTTGGATAATTTTGTTTTTGGAATCAAAAGGAGGAAGAACTAGGGGATGTCATAGATCCGGAGGAGAATCTCAGTGACTTCTGAAGCTACCCTATGGTTTGGCTCCAGTTTAGAAGAGAAATATTTAAATGTTTCATCCTATCAATTTTATTAGTTAGGGCTTACATTTGTATGAAACAATGAAATACATTTGTATGAAACAATCACACAAATAGCCTGTAAAATGTAAGGATTTAGGTGATGACAAACGACAACCTCAGAATCCTAAGATGAGTTAGGGCTTAGATTGTACGATAGATTTGTACAAAGACCTAAAGATGAGGTGAGGATTTATGTTGCATAAGCAAACTACCTCTAAGTTCTATAGCTTGGTTGTTTAATTCTAAGGAAGGAAATTGGGGTTAAGGAAGGAAATTGGTTTAGTTGGGGAAGACATGTTTTGCAGCTGAAGATGGACGTGTTGCCCACCATGCTGGCTCCAAGCTCCTCATCATGACACGTCTAAGTCTTTTAATGTGTTAGGTCATGATGTCAAATAAGCTGGCTCTATGGTCAAAGTTCTTTAAATGTTATGGGGCATGTTAAAGTTGATTAGAGCGACACCAATTAGGATCCTACGGTTCCCTTGTTCCAACACAACTATTTTCTATCGGATTCACTTAGTACAAATTAATTTACTAAACTCAACTTAATGAGTTTCATACTTTCATTTAGACTGTAGGAAGTCTCGTTAGCAACCATAGGTTACTTCCTCTGAGTGGTTCTCGATCATCCGATAGAGACATCTTAATTTAGTTGCAATTGTTGTTTTATGTGATGTTTGTGATTAAATTTTGGTGGCAGTGAATTTTATCTTGGTTAATTTTAATTTTGGTTTTGGTTTTGGTTTTGGTGTTGGTTATCCTAGCAGTTTTGACTTTCATGCAAGGTGTCATCGTTGTTTAACATGCAAGTTTTGTATGTATAGAAATACAGTGTGGAAAGTACAACAAAATACGGTACTGCAAACTATAAAAGCATACCTGGTGAGTATTTTAGTTCCACTACCTGAAGGGTCAGTACTTGCAAGGCATGTATGTAATGTTACAAGGAGTTTAAATTGCATGAGTAGATAAAGGCTTAGCTACCAAACCCCAAGTTATGATTTAGTTGAATCTCAGTAGACCCTAGTAGATGATTTTAAGACAAAATACAATAAGTTCAATTTGTCCTTCAAAACATTCAAAAGATTCCAAAGTGCTCGGGATATGACCCTGAACTATTTCGAAGATCTCTTGAATTATTTTTAGTTTATTTTTGAACGTATCATATTGTTCCATTAACCATCCAATTTTAGATTGTGGCTACCCCATTTCTCATTGAAGCTTAACAATTTAATTATCCCAAGGATAGGGTACTCAATTAATCAATTGATGTTCCATTCAAGAGTTATGTGAGTGAGTGCCCCTCTGGCATGTTTGAGTCATTTAAGATTATGGTGCCCAGAGTTAAAGTCAGTCTTGTAGTGTTTAAAGATATTAATCACCAATCATATCATTTTCTAAATCAAATTGACTTGGGTTTAGACAACGAACCTATGTCACTACCAAGCCTTTAATAATCATAATGAAATGAAATGGTGATTATCTGAATGAAATGGTGATTATCAAAGTTTTGATTAAAGTATGATAGATTCTTATTAAGTGATCACATCATCCTTAACTTCGGGCTTGAAGAAAATTAGTTATCATATTTCTGGCTTAAGCCCATCACTTAAGAATCATTTGATCCTTAATTGACTTCAAAGTCATGAGGATTAGGAGAATTATGCTTTTAGTTGATGTTGTGCAAGGGTGTAGAATGGTTTTCTACCTTTTAGCCCCATTATTTTTCAATCATCCAAACATGTTTATTAAGATCAAAGTTGCCCATTTTCCCTTTGATAATCCTAAATTTTTTTATTAAGGAACCAAAGTCTTAAAATTACCACTTTGCCCTGGGGGCATTTCACCTCATAACTCTTTAAGCAAAACTCAAATGACTTTGAGGGCTTAAAATGTTATATCCATGAGGTAATTAAAATGTTAGAGGATGATATGTGGACCTCTCAAAAATTGATTTAATTTAGATAATTACTTAAATTTAGAAAATTGGATTTTTAAAAGTTAATTTATTTAATTATCCAAAATAAAATTTATATTTATAAAAAAAATATTAAAGGTTTCCTAAGGTTAGATAAACACTTAGGAAAAATTTCATAATTTTTTTAATCAAATTTCTATTTTTATTATTTAATTGTAGATCAATTTTCATGATTTATCTAAATAGAAAATAGTTTTTTAATTACAAAAATTATTTTTATACTTTTATTAGACTTGTCTGAGTTTAGAAAACTCAGAGAATCAAATTTTATCTTTTTGTGATTTTTAATTTATTTACTATAATTATTTTTGTGAGAAAATATGAAAAAATCATTTTTAAGTCTTTAAAATTTATTATTAAGTTAGAAAAATCAAGAAAAATGTCCTAATGAATTCTAAGTAATCAAGGGGACATTCCAACTCATTTTGAACCATTTTTTATATTTTGTTAAATTTTTCATTATTTTAATTCATTTAATTCAAAGTATATTTTAAAAATGAAATATTTTCACAAAAATAAGTTTTATTTTTTATAATATGCCTCTGATCACATGGAACTCAGAAAAATAATTTTCATTATTTTTGTAAGAACATTTAATTCAATATAATTATTTTTATACAAAAAGCAAGGTTTCCTTAAGAAATCCATTTTAGTGCCTAGACTAAGTCAAATAATTTTGATATTTTTATAGTGGGTAGACGTAATTTTTATGAAAAATGTGGAGTTGATTTTGTTAATTTTTTATATGTATTTAATTTACACAAATTAATACAAGCTATTTACATTTAACTAAGTATAAAAATTCACAAAATGATTCAAGGCGTCACAATATTTTTCCTAGATTTCTCTGACCACAACAAACCCACTAAAATTGTTCTCATAAATTTTCAAGTGATATTTTGATTTATATAATTAAAATAAGCCAAAATGGACACCTTAGCTTGAAAATGAGCATTAGAAGCATAGAGATGCCCTCTGACCATGGAAAAATCAAAAGACATAGCCTCTGTCATAAGGAAAGACATGGCCTCTGTCATAAGGAACAAACCCTCAAAATTTTAAGCCTTAGTGAAATATTTTAAGTCATAGAAAATTAAAATACTAGAGAGGGTATTTAATTTATTAAAAAACTGAAGAGAGAAAATAATTTTTATTTTTAGTCCACATTATTCTCCTCTGTTCATTACGCAAGAGGGTATTTTTTTTATTTTTATGATTTTTCTGAAGAAAGATATTGATTTTTGAAGTAAGTAAAATATATGGATTTTTTAAGTTTAGGCATTTAAAATAATTCAAAAATCCCTATTTTTCTACTTATCCACGCGGCACCAATTCATCCTCGTCCGCTCCGAAGGCTACATGTGTCGCTCCGCCATTTGACGCCACCAGCCACGTAGGCTCCACACGAACCATGCTTTATGCATCATGAATTAGTTTGGCTTGATCTCCTCCATCCATTTGATACACGCGCAATTGGACGACTGTCCGTTATCATCCCCAAGTGACCTAACCCATTAGCTATTCACACTAAAACCTTAAGATCTTGGCCTAGACTCAACCAAATCACGTGGAGTTTGTTCCTAAACCTTCATGTACTCAAGACGAGCACATCTATACCATTTATACGATATGAAATATAGTAAATACGTATGGAGGGTCGAAACAAGGTTGGTTTAGGGTTGGAGTTCAATACCTTTATTTGAGCGGGGAGGCCTCAACCAGATGGTTGTGCTAGCTTTGATTGGTCCCAACAAACTTTCAGATGAAGTCTCAAGCCTTGGGGAATGGTCTAGGTATGAATTCGATCAAGCTTGATTTCAGGTGTTGGTTTAGAGCTAGGTTATAAGCTATTTCAAAGGTTGCTTTTGTGGGGAATCAACTTCATTCACTTTGAAGATGGCGTGTGTACAGTTAATGTGAGTTTGGTTCAATGTGGAGATGTGGGGAGTTCTCTCCTAATTTTAACAGAAAATTGAGCTTCCATAGTAGGGATCAGTAGGGAAAATGGTGGGCTTGAACTGAGGTAGTCTTTGGGAGTCACTGAGAGCAATTTGGCAGAGTTTCCTTAAGTAAATTTCAGCTCTTCTTTTTTGGCCATGGAGGTGAGATTTAAATAAAAATGACCTAGGGTGGCTGTCATGGCCAATTGTGGGGTGCAAAATGGTGCTTAGATTTATTTTTCTTTTCTTGTTATTTTTATCACGTTTACTTTTCAAAATGTGTTTTCCAAAATTTAATTTTTTTTGTATGATTGATTTTCAAAAGAGTGTTTTATTTGAACTTTATTATTAAGTTTTTATTATTGTGTTCTTTGTTCATTGTAGTTCAGAAACAACATATGGTTCCATGGCTTTTATCCATTGCACAAAAGAGCAATTGAGCAAAAAAACAAAATTTCTGGAAAAGATTTCATTAATCTGCTCCAATAGATGTTACAGATTAAGTGCAGGCCAAAGCCTTAAAAGGTACAATATGCTGAATGCATCAAAGTTCAACTGAAAATATCTAATGTTGGGTACATATCACAAGCTGAGCATATCTGGTTCATATGTCATTATATCTATTGTGTTGGATTTCAGTACAAAAAGGTGTCTCTTGAGTGTCCATCTCTAGTGTGGCGAGCTCCTGATCAAGCTGACCTACTAAACCACGCTCCAGGACAAGCTTTCCCTTTGCATGTGTTTATAGGTGCAACCCTCTCATAGCTTGTACGATAGTAGTTCTTCCAAATCCGGATCTTTTAAAATCCATATGGTATTTTGTTGTCATCCATCCTTCGAAAAGTTACAAACACCTTATGGCGTCGCACCCCTAGAATGCAATGTTTAGTGATGTCTGCATTGTTTCCTTTAAGAACCAGCACTGAACCCACTGGCAGCGGAATCTCCACAGATCCTTTGAACTCACCGGGGCCAATGATGTCTATTTCTTTTCTGAATAAAATGTTTCTTTTGCTTATGAAATAGAGCGTGCAGAAAGATCTCACAAAATTGTGATGGTCAATATGCGGGGGTATGCAGTCACCTTCATCATATATATTGATGATACAGTTGTTGAGAATACAGTCGGCTGGAAGTATGCTCCATCAGACCATTCTCTTTATCATCCATTTTATCATGGGAGGTAGTGGGTCCATCTCATCGTATCTCAAAATCCCGAGGGGATTTCCTTGTCTATCTTGGGTGAAATTGTAATAACAGCCACATTGTATCGTGATCTTGCCCTTTCCATGCATCCATTTCTATGGCTCAGAATAAGTTCTTTCCATCAGAAGGCTCGTTCGACCTCTATCTCTTAGATCAAAAATGTAGTTGAGAATACTTCTTTCATCGATTTCGGAGAAGACCCTGGTGTATAGCTCCAAGCCTTCTAGTATATTGATGAATCATCCTTGAAATTCTTCATAGAATTCAAATTCACTTTTGTTTACTTTACCCATCTTGTAGTATTTTGCTGTGGAGATGATCGGCGGCTGTCGAGGATAATCCCTCATTCAGTATCAGCTGGAATCTAAGTTGGTGTTGTCTGTTTGTGGCCTAAAATATGACTCCGTGTCCAATAGGATATACGGCTCCCCCATCGGGTGATCAGTGATCTGAAATCCATCGTCAGTCGATGCATACTCCTCAAAAGTACTGTAGAACTCTAAATGGAGGACGTTATAGTCGGGGCACTCCACAAATGCCCCTGTAGCTGGTATACGTGTAGGTATCCCGGCGTTGCATGTCAGGCAACCCGTACATAGAACATCTGAAACTCATGGTATCTCTGGCTTTGTAGAGAATTCGGACTCATTGTCTGTAGCAGGTAGGCTGGAAGAGGTCTCTCTCATGCCTGGATCGTAGATATTCCCCTCAGGGATAGGGGTTAGTAAGTTTTAGTAAGTTTAGGGGTTAGTAAGTTTTTTGCCTCCTTCTGGCGTCTTCTTTCTTCACGTACGAAAGCCCTATGCTTTTAGTGGTGCATCTGGTGGTCTTTCATCATTGGCAGTGACCGGACCCCCTGTTGGTGTAGCTATCATAGACGGCAGGCGACTAGTCCCCTCCATTGGGTCTTGCTGTACTATCACATTTTTCCCCTTCAGTGAAGAATTATCTCTAATGCTTACCCTTAGTAGCGATGGTAGCCCTTCTTTTTTCTGATGGCTAACCACATCCATCAGAGGACCCTTATAGTCCATTTCGACTTGACTAAAGTCCATGTCGAAGTTTATGGTGCCACCCTGCGGCACCCTTTCCTCGTTAAGTGCGAGGTTACAACCATCTTTGAAAGCAAAGATCAGCCTCTGGCCTGACATTTTTTCTCTGTAGATGATAGGAAAAACATCAGTGAGCTGAAATTTAGCACGAACAAGAACAAAAAAAGTATTTATTAAAGAAATTTTAGTTTATGTTGGTGAGAAAATTATTCATTTATGTATGTATTTTGTTTAATTTAGTAGAATATCAAATTCAAAAGGTAGAACGAAGATAGTTGAAGCATGTAATTTCAAAAAGCTTTCATTTTATTGAGGGTAATTTTATTACAAAATTTTTGGACCCCGTCACAGACGTTTGGCCAAATAAATAACCCAAAAACAATCAAAATTTCAAAATTTCATGTCCATCAATGTCAAGTTGTGTAGTATGTCTTCAGGCATTGTCCATTGATTGACAGCATGGGTCTTTCACCTCAAAATCTACTAGTTGTAAGGATCCTTCTGTGTAGACCTTTTCCATGAAAAATGGTTCCTCCCAAGTTAGATCGAATTTTCCACCTATCTTGCGGCATGCAAGAATAGAATTTTTGAGCACGAGTACGAGATCACCATTTTTGAATGTTCTTGGGCGGACCAATTTGTCATGAGCTTGTACCATCTTTTCTTGATAAATCTCAAAATATTATTGTGCTTCTAGTCATTTTGCTTCAAGACTCTCTAGTTCCTCGAGTATGAGTTTTGCACTTTCTTTTGTTGTTAGTTGATTGACGATAACGACTCTGAGAGATGTCGTATAAACTTCTAACGGTAGTAAGGCCTTGGACTCGTACACAAGCATGTAGGGTGTACACTGAGTGGGAGTTGTGAACGTCCTCCGGTAAGCCCACAAAGCTTCTAGCAATTTGTTATGTGAACGTCCTCCAGTAAGCCCACAAAGCTTCTAGCAATTTGTTATGATAATATCTTTTATTTTCATCCATTGTCTTCTTCAAAATCTGTACCAATGTCTTGTTGAAAGCCTCGGCCAGACCATTTGCCATAGGATAGTAAATTATAGAGTATCTCTAGTCTATCAGCATGTCTTAGTCTATCTCATTTTGTTTGACACAATTGTTGATTTTGGTGCTTCTAAAAGTTGTCCCATTGTCGAAGATTATTATGTGCGGAACCCCAAAATGGTAGACGACTTGGATCTTGAGGAATTGAAGGGCGTGCTGGGTTGTAACCTCTCGTAACGGCACTGCCTCTGTCCATTTGGAAATATAATCTATAGTGGCAAGTATGATCTGTGTCCTTTAGAAGATGGAGGGTCTATCAGACCTATTATGTTTGTGCCCCAACACTCAAATGGTCACGAGGCAACTGTTTGGTATAGCACATTTGGAGGTTGGTGCAAGACCACCCCATGCACTTGACACTGGTGACATTTTCTAGTTGTATCCATGCAGTCAAACATTATTGCCGGCCAATAATATCGGAGTCTTTTGATCTTAAGTTTCATCTTTGGCCATGACTGGTGAGTGTCACACAATTTGGCCTGTACTTCTTTGACAATACTTTGTGCTTTGGTTCTGCTTAGGCATTGTAGCCACATCTAATCAAATGATCTTCTATAGAGGACATCACCTAGCATAGCATATGACATAGCTCTTTTTGTGGTGTGTTGTGTTGCTTACTTGTCCTCTGGCAACTTTTCAGTATGTCAATATTCTATTAGTGGCTTACACCAATCTTCATTGTTATCAGCAACCGCAATCATCATTTCTTTTTCTTTTCCAAGCTTGTGTAGATTGTCGAGGTTGACTTGAGACAAAACTTATTATCCTTGTACTGTGATATTAACGGAACCATCCAGGGGACATGTCAGCTCCTTAGCATGTTTTTTCTAGAGCGTCAGCATGGGCATTATTTCCCCTAGGAATCCGGTAGAAAGTTACATTAGGAATTTGCTCTAGTAGCTTTATCGTATACTAATGGTATTCTGCTAACCTTAGTTTCAAAATCTTGTATCATCTGGCAACTTATTGGAAGACGAGCTGTTAGTCACCATAGCGAGATCGCCAATTCCAACCCAATAGTTAAGGCCTCATATTTTGCTTCATTTTTGGTACATGGCTCTGTCAGGTGGTATGAGCACCTCAACATACCTTTATCTCGTATG
This sequence comes from Phalaenopsis equestris, assembly GCF_001263595.1. Classification (NCBI taxonomy): domain Eukaryota; kingdom Viridiplantae; phylum Streptophyta; class Magnoliopsida; order Asparagales; family Orchidaceae; genus Phalaenopsis; species Phalaenopsis equestris. The sequence continues at coordinate 18,041 of NW_018229368.1, forward strand.
ATAAATATCGAACCAATTCCTGCTTTTCCTGGTATAACTGTGCCTGATCCTTTGTCTTTTTTAGCTGACAATGCTCCATTGAAGTACATCTCCCAGCTTTGCGCACTGGAGAATTCCATTTGTATTACTTGTTCATCTGGTAACTTGTCATTGAGAGGGGACCCAGTTGGAAGTGGGTGTGCAGCGAGAAAATCTACTAAAATTTGCCACTTGATAACACAGACGGGAACCAAAGTTATATTGAATTGTAATAAAATCATTAACTATCTTGCTAGATGCCAGGAAAGGGTTCGTCGGGTCATCAAATTTTACAACGGATTAACATTTGAAATTAAGGTAATCTTATGAGAGCATGTAATGTCTAAGCTTTTGGGCGGCGAAAATCAAAGCTAGACAATGTTTCTCGATAGGTGAATACCTTAATTTTGTTGGTATTAGACGACGACTCAAGTAGTAGAGTGCATTTTCTTTACCCTCACCATTAACTTGGGCTAAAAGCGCTCCAAGAGAGTCATCTAAGGTCGCGGTATAAAGTATTAAAGGTTTCCCTAGGATAGGGGCTGCCAAAACAAAAGATGTCATTAAATATTATTTAGCATCCTCAAAAGCCCATTGACATTTCTCTTCCCAAACCAATTTGGTGTCCTTTTGAATTAATGTCAAGAAGGGCTGACACCTACCTGAGAGATTAGAAATAAAATTAGAAATAAAACATCTTAGATATGCCAACTTCCCTTTGAAAGAACGTAGTTGTTTCAAGGTTTTGGGTGGAGGCATTTCCAAGATAGCTTTAATATTATCTGGGTCGATCTCAACTATCCGATGACGGACAACAAATCCTAGAAATTTCCCGGAGGTAATGCCAAAGGCACACTTTAAGGGATTCATTTTAAGGTCACATCGTCATAATCGTTCAAACACGATCCTCAAATTATACAAATGATCTATTTTTTGTTTACTTTTGATGACCAAATCATCCATGTAACATTCTACTTGGTTGTGAATGAGCTCATAAAAAATCTTAGTCATAGTTCGCTGATATGTTGCTCCGGCGTTCTTCAACCTAAATGGCATCACTGTGTAGCAGAAAATACCGATAGGTGTCCTGAACGCTGTAAGTGTTGCATCTTCTGGAGCCATCTTGATTTGATTCTACTTCGACGACCCGTCCATGAAGGAGAAAATTTCATGTGTCGAAGCGATATCTACCATCATTTTTTGTATCGATAATGGGAACTCATTTTTTGGACATGCTTTGCTCAAATCCCTGAAGTCGACACAAACATGTATTTGTCCATTTTTCTTCTTAACAGGTATAATTTTATATTTCCTTCTTTAAGATTTTTCTCAAGCCAATTAATTTTATATTCACTTCTTTAAGATTTTTCTCAAGCCAATCCTTAAAGATGAAACATTCTTCTATAGTGTATCGAAGCAACAGGTGATATAGACACTAATTCGGTTGATCTTTCTTTTCGACCTCTTCGGGTTTCTTTGGATCTGATAATTTGAACTCAGGCTTCTTCATCCGACTAGACTTCTAAACATCTTGGATACGGCTTCGTATTTGAAGGAATATACCACTTTCTGTCATTCTACTAAAGATATTTTCTTATTCTCTGCTCAGTGTGATCCTCCCTAAGGTGGTCGCTGGCTAGACTGGCTGTATTGTTGTGTTTGTTTTTGAGCATGTTGTGATGACGATTGACGAGGAATTTCTGCATGTATCATCATTGGTTGCTTTCCTTTATCGGTAGTTGTTACTGTTCTCGATTTCTTTCCAAATACTCTGGTTGTCTTGAATTTCTCATGAGAATCCATATGTTTGATTTCTTCTTGAAGACTGCTCACTTTGCTGAGTAGCTTCTCGAAGGATTTGATGGTGAGTTCCTTGAGCATGAAAGCTATTGGCCCATGAAAGCTTTTGAGTAAGATCTCAATCTCGTGATGTTTCTGCAGCTGAGGTTCAAAATTCATGCTAAGGTTTCTCCACCTCAAAATATAATCCACTAAAGTCTCATTGGTCTTTTACTTTTCCATTATGAGATCTCCAATAGAGACGTGATGTTGCGCTTCAGCCAATCTTTTCATGAACAATTGTTCTAGCTTGGTGAATGTCTTAACTGATCTATTGGGTTGTCTTAACTGATCTTCTTAACTGATCTATTAGGTAATTTGACATACCAATCAAAAGCGATTCTTGATAGGATACTAACAAACTATCAGAAGAGCAAGGCTTCATTACCTCTAGTATTACCACAACTAGCTTTGAAATGTGCTATATGTTTGCTGGGATTTTCAGACCCGTCGAATATCTCAAAGTTTGGCGGCACAAAACCCTTAGGGTCATCGAACTCCTTCAGTTAATGTCTACCCTTTAAAATCAATGCACCAGATTAGGTTAAGGCCTCCCAAACTTGTTTGACCATTTGCTTAAATTCCTTTTATGGCAAGGCGCTTGATGGAGAATCCTTCTTTGGTTGCTCATCCCTGTTTGTTGAGGCAACTTCTTTCCTTTCATCTGTGATATGTATAATCTATGGTTTATTGACTTCTAGAGAGGCTAACTGTGATGGTTGAGATTGTCCTTGAACTGTGGTCATGGCGATCATGGTTGCAGCCATCTCTTCCATTCTTTTCTCCAGTTGGCTGACTTGCTCATCCCTTAAGAAGATAGCCCTATGCAGCTCATCTACGTCATTTTTATCGATGAGACGTTGCGTGTCGCGCACAGATGCAGCAGTTCTGGTTTCAATGGCATGGATATCCATGAAATCCTCTTCAAGGTACTCGTTAAAGTCAAAATCTTCATCATCATTAATGGAAACTCCATGTTCTCGGGCCAACTCAAAAATCTCAATCCTGAGCTTTTCGACCTTTTCTTCAGTTATTAATTCTTGGATTGTTTTAAGGTCTGGAGGACCCTGCTGGACCTCCTCCATCTCGCTAGCAATCACTGTGACAATATCAGATACTTCAGACCCTATTTTCATTCCATGATCATGCCCTACAAGCTTACTGGACTGTATCGGTACAGCGACCTTGGGTATCCATACCTTTTTATTTGACGGTGATTTCTTCAGATGGAGTGTCTCAGTAGGAACATCAGTATATTGAGGAAAAGTATGCTCCCCATGGTGCAGACCAAATACATTACTGGGTAGTCTCTTCATCTTTTCTTTTGGGACCTTAAGAACATCCTTAAGGTGGGTGATTGGTAAAATTCTTGGACCCAAACATGACTTGACTGGTCGATGACCTGCGGGTCTAGTAATGTTGAATCGGTAGTAATTATGACTGTATCAACTCTGCTTCTCAAACAGAACCAAATGGAAATGCGTGCAGACAAAGCTTCAAATAATTTCTAAGATTGTCTGGCAGTTCTGGCATCCCTTAGAATTTCTTTCCTCATGCAAGGGGATACTGCACGTCCCACTCTTTTCAGTAACTCACCAACTGAACAATCTTCTTTAGCAGCTACTCTGAAAAACTGAACTGACTCGAGTGATAGGAGCATGCTTCTTCCTCTCCCCACCATGTCCATTAAGTGATGGTAAAGGAGCAACAATCTTCTGGATACTCTCATACCCATTAGTGTCCATTAAGGGATGAAACCTACTCCCTTGCATAAGTGGATAGGTCTCCAACAATGCTGACTCGTCCTGGTGAAGATTTTCATCAACAGGTAGTTCCTTGGAAATCTGGGCCTTAGTAACCCTCCAAAACTTCTTGTTACAGTTTCCCTTTGGGTTCGTGTTAACGGTGTAGTCCTCAAACTCGATCTGATTTCAAATATTGATAGCGGGACAACCAATCCTTCAGTCAGGTCTTCAAAGATAATAACCTATTTTCCCCTAACATCGGTAGGAACAACAGGCTTGGTAGGTGTCATTGTGGCAGTAGTCTTGACCTTCTTTTAAGAAGGAAAATCCTAAGGGCAGTTCAAATTAAAATTGGCAAACAGTTCTTGAACCTGTGGAATGGCGACTATCATTATGAAGAATGAGGTTTTCACAAGAAAGACCTTGAGATCTTCAAATCCTACTCTAAACTTGATGATGGGAGCGACATTGCGGGCATCGCGGCTCGTCGGCAGGTTGCAGGAAAAAGTGAGCATTGGGGACGCCATTGCAGTAGCTTCAAAAAGAAAGCTCTAGGGTTAGTTATTTGGTCAATACCTAGTAATCCTAGTGCGAGCACTACAAATTAATAGAGGACAATCAGTAGACCGGGTAAGTCCTTATTTAATTTATGGAGATTTTAAAATTTTAGTAAAAATAGTTTGAAAGTAGAAAGATCTTATTAATATAAGGAGAATTAAAGATCACTGTTGACCTCACTTTTGGTTGAGATCTAGTTTTTCCTCTTTAGTAGCCTAAGGTCTAGTCATAGGGCTTTCTTATTGACTATTCTGAGAAAACTAGACAAGGAACCCTCACAATTAGAAAATCAAACTCTTCTCTACTCAACATGAAGTTCCACATATTGGTCATAACCTCTAGCACTTAGTTGGTGGGGTCATTATGGGGGAACTCAAGATGAGTCACCTTTAGGACTGCTGGACCTTAGGATTGACCCTGGGTGTTGGTCTAGGGCTAAGGCACTCATTGCAATTATTTGCACTCACAATCCCTCACAATCTTAAACTTAAACTTCTAGGCTTTAGTCTCTTGATATTTTTGGGAGACTCATGTTGGTGGTCCCCTAAACCCACTAGCCCTAGGCTAGGGTTTAGCTAAGACCACTACATAGAGGACCCAACATAGGGTTTCCATTGGTCCATGACGGTCCATGACTTATTTATGATTATTTATGATGGTTGGTACTCAAACTCTACCAAGATACCCAACTAATCCTTTTTCCCCTAAATTCCCCCAAATTACCTACATTTAAATTACCTACATACCCTTGGGACCACAAATTTGGCCAAAATTCTAAAATTTAACCAAAATACCTAACTTGGTTCAAAAATCATTTCAAACACCTTGAAAACACCCAAACTACCCAAAATCACCAAAATTGGCCAAATTACCAAAATACCCCTCCTTACCCAAAAATTCCAAAAATTCCAAAAAATCCCAAAAATTCTCAAAACCCCCCAAATTTTCCCAATTTAATTTTTATCAACTATCACATTACCCAATTTGGCTAATTTGACAATCTTTGATAAAAACCCCCAAATTGCTATTTAAAGGCCCATGTTTTCCTCAAATCACTCCAAATGTTTATCAAATTGGTCTCAGTTTACCCCAATTTTGATTCTAAACTCAAATCCACTCTTTATGTGACCAATATAGAGAAAATCCAAGCTCAATTAGTCCATCCTTTGAGCCCAATTTTTATTTAGATCAAAACTGCAATTTTGGCCCCATGACTTGGTTCCACCAAATTGAACCCATAGCCCACTCAATTGCCCACAATTTGTGTTGAAAAACCTTCATAACATCCCCATATATCAAACTTGATCTAATTGGCCTTGGTGAGGCCTCAATTTCATTGGATTTCAACCTATGTCCAAAATGCCCCAAATTTGCGCCAAATTGGCCATGTCTCAAAATCTCACCAAATTGATGGCCTTAGCACCAAACTTTCCACTCTATCCCTTCATGAAAAATAATCACAACATCTCCCTTGATCATTTGAACTATTTAATTTGGACTTAGCCCAATGCTAGCCCAACCTAGACCCATGTCTAGCCCAACATGCCCAAATTGACCAAATTTAAACAATCCCTCAAATTGACCTACCAATTGAACTCAAAATCACTTTAACCCTTCACCAAAAATCTTCATAACAATAATCAACACAATGTTGATCAATAAATTGGGTCAATTGACATGGCTAATCTAGGCCAAACCCAAGCTTTGATCACTTGAACCCACATTGAACCCATGCATTAAAGGTGGCCTAACTACCCCAAAGTCACCAAATTGATGACTCCACAACCATTAGTTGGACCTTAGTGACCAGCTTAAACCTCTTAAAACCACCTAAACTAAGCCATGGACCAATGGTCCCCTAAATTAAGGGATTTCATGCCATATTTGCATAAGCTTAGGATATTACCAAGTCTAAATACATTAAGTTGATGTGACATATTCATCTGGCTCACCTGACCTCCCTAGCCACCTTCCCTGACCGGTCGGCCAGCCTAGTGGCTATAAAATGGGAAACCAAGAGCCACCCCCATGAGATTAAACCCAATTCAAATCTAGAGACCACCTCATCCAAATTGAAGCTTAGAGCCTCTCTACCCTCCACCTAGGCAGCACATTTCACCCCTCAATTGGCCATGGTAGCAAGCCTAAGGCCATTTTTATAAAATAATCCCCTCCATGGACATGAAGGGAGAGCTGAAAATTCCTCTAAGATACTTCCCCAAATTGTTCCCAAAGCCTCTTTGAGACCTCCTCAGTGCAACCCAACCACTACATTGCCCTGAATCCCCATGCCAGAGCCTAATTTTTGAACTCAAAACCTTGCCGGAGACAAGAAAAAGGTCTCTACACCTCTAAACTCCACCAAACTCAAATTAAACTCACCCAAACCTTCACCACATTGAGAGAAGCCAAAGGAGAAGCCAAAGCCCTATCATCAAATCCCCCTTCCACAAAGCCCCTAGCATAGCTCTAGACCAACACCTGAAATTGGCCTTGGTCGAATTTGGGTCTAGACATTTTATCATAGCAAGAGGCTTAATCCCTAGCTTCTTTGGACCCCAACAAATGTGTCGAAACTCTCATCTAATCGAAGCTTCCCTTCTCAGAGGCAAGGTATGAAACTTCTCCTCTTCCCGAGCCTATTTTGATTTTCAATTTAATTAGGCTTAATTTAATTGCATGATTACCGTATGTATATGTTCGTCTCACTTAGTCGAGTCCATAAGATCAAACCCGAGGTGATTTGGTTGAGTCTAGGCTGAGATCTTAGGGTTTTAGTGTGGACGGTCACGGGATCACTAGAGGGAGACAGGGAGCCGTCCGATCGCGCGTGTATCAGATGGATGGAGGAGATCGTGTCGGACAGCAATTCCTTTCATGAACCGCGGGCCGAGTCAGCGGCTACGTGGAAGGGAGCATCAAACCAGAGTGCACCAGACGTGCTTTCAGAGCTACCTAGGATACAGTCAGCGTCGCGCGTTTAAATAGTTAAATAGGGGATTTAAAAAATCAGAAAATGATCTCTAACTTTAAAAATTCATTTCTTGGTGTAGAAAATAAAAATACCCTCTTACTCACTGAACAGAGGATAATAATATGGAACTATATTTAAGTTCATGTGATACATATTTTATTTTTAATTAATTAAAAACTGATTTGGATGTTTTGACATATAGTAATTTTGCCATGGCTTGAAATTTTAGCATGTTGTTGCCTCTGTCTCAAGGAATATTCCCTGATTTTTCTAAAGTCAAAGGAGGTCCATAAACCCAGAATCATATTTTTCAAGTTAATGTGCATTATTTGCTTAAAATAATCATGGAAATTAGCATGTTGCTTAGAAAAATCCTAGAAAATTTTGGAAGGTCTGTGATGACTAGAAAGCATTTAAGAAAATTTCTCATGAGCAAGTCATTCAAAATACTACTAATTTTTACAAACCCTAAATCACTAAGATAATTAATTTTAAAAAATACAAACAACAAAATGACTTGATTTTTTATCTCCACTATTTTTTAGGATCCAGAGAACTCATCATAAAAATTTCAAAACATTTTGAGTTCATTTGGTCACTTAAAATGATTTTTAAAGATAAATAACATTTTCAGCACTAAAATTATTTTTAATAAGTAAAATATAACTTGAATAATTATAAAACTTGTTTTTTTTAGTTCTCTGTGATCAGGGGTATTTTCTAAAAAGAAAATGGAGTCTAAAATAAAAACTTGATTTTTAACCTATTTTAAATATTTAAATAATTAAAAATCCATAAAAATTAGAAAAGTGATAAAATTCATAGAAATATTCTAAATTGCTTCCTAAGTACTTAGCAATAATTAGAATATTTTTCCTTATTTTCTAAATAAAGGTATTGTATTTTCAAGCTTAAAAATAATTTTTTTTAAAGGCTAAAATGGATTTTCATTAAAATAATTCCAATAAATCAAATAAAACTCAAAAATATATAAAATTTTCTCCTCTGAGTTCTTTGACCTTAGGAAGGTTTTTCAAAAATATAAACTTAATTTTCCCCATTTAAAATATTTTATATTTAATAAATACCCCATAACTTATAATAATTTTTAAAATCCAAATAAAATTTGAAAAATCATGAAATTTGGTCCAAAGGCTTCTCTAGTCCAGGTCTACCTACAATAAAAATTTCAAGGGATTAAGATTTATCTTGGTCAAGTTATGAATTTTCATTGAAAAATCCTATTTTTGCATGAAAATAATTATATAAATTAAATTAAATTTTCAAATATCACATTTTCTCCTTTGATATCCTAATTGACTCCTGAATGAGGTAGGATAAAAATTTCAAAGTTATTTGAATTGAATTTAATAATTTATGAAGTGTTAGAGCCTTATGGGCAAATGTGTAATTTTAGAAATTTAGCCTTAATTAACATTTAAGCTTAATTCAAGGAGGGAAATGGGCAATTTGTGATCTTAATTTGGATGTTTGAAATATAAGGGGTTAATTGGTAGAAACCAACTTCACTTTCCTAATTAAAAAGATAAGTTAATAAATTTCTAAATTATTAAAATTTGGAAGTTTATTAAAATAAAATGAACCTAAGACTTAAGGGTATGACTTTTAAAGTCAATAATTAATCAATTTAATACCCCTATTTGATTTTCAAATGAAATTCAAATCATGAATCATGACTACCTAAAACTTAACCTTTTCAAAACTAATTAAGACACTAACCTAGGTCTTAAGGGCTTAGTAGTGACTTAGGCTAAATCAAGTTTCATAATAATGAGGATTAGAAAAGTAAATATCAATTAAAACTAAGAGGTCTTTCAAACACTACAGGCCTAATGAGGACCAAAATTTGGTTAAGTGTTCCAATAACACTAACTTGCCTCTTTAAGGGTCTTCACCCACATAATCTTCAAAATTAAATTACAGATGATAATTACCTTACACTCAGGGATAATTGAGACATCAATGCTCATTGAGCACTAATGGTATTTACAGGATGAATTATTAAGCAACAAAATAAGTTTGAAAGAACTTGGGATTTTCCACCAGGCAACGAGAGAATAGCACGGACCAGCTTCTTTCTCTAGATCTATTGGATACCCCAATCATCTACTAAACTTAATATATTTTGCTTGGCAACATCATTCTTAGTTAAAGTCCTAAGGACACACCAAGATATGACCTAGGGTTAGATAGGTCGTCAAAAATTTTACTTTCCTATTTCATATAAACTTCCATAAAATGCCTTTTGAGTTTCAAGTGGTGTAATGAGAAGACTTGCCAGTTACGATTTTACAGTTTTCAGCGTTGTCTTTCTTGTACTTTCATACTGTACTTTTATACCTAAAAATTTGCATGCTAAACAACAAAACCACCCTGAACCACCCTGCATCAACAACAACAAAACCACCCTGCATCAACTCTAAAACTATCAGGATAGCCACAAAACCAAAACTAAAACCAAAGCTAAAACAAAAATAAACAAAGATAAAATTACCCACCACAACGTTCAAAGTATAAAACAACTCAAAATTTAATCACAAACATCATACAAAACTACAACTTCAACTAAATTATGACATCTCTATCGGATGATCGGGAATTCCTCGGAGGAGGTAACCTACGGTTGCTAACGAGGCTTACCACGGTCTAAATGAAATTATGGAACTCATTAAGTTGAGTTTAGTAAATTCATTTGGACTAAATGAATCCAATAGAAAATAGTGGTGCCGGAACGACGGAACCGTAGGATTCTAACCGGTGTCGCTCTAATCAACTTTAATATGCCCCCATGAAATTTAAGGAACCTCAACCATAGGGCCACCTGATTTAACATCATAACTTGACACACTAGAAAATTGAAACTCGTCAAGTCAAGGAGCTTGGAGCTAGCATGGTGGGAAGCACGACCATCTTCAATAGCAAAACTTGTCTTCCCCAGCTAAACCTATATTCCTTCCTTAGAAAGAAGAAACAAAGTCATAGGACTTCGAGGTTGCTTGCTTATGCAACGTAAATCCTCACCTTATCTTTAGGCCTTTGTATAGCCCTACTATACAATATAAGCCCTAACTCGTCTTATGATTCCAAGGCCGTCGTTCGTAACGACCTAAATTCTTGCATCTTCTAGGCTATTTGAGTGATCGTTTCACACGAATGTAAGCCCTAACAAATAAAAATTGGCATGATGAAACACCTAAATATTTCTCCTCAAAAATTGAAGCCAAACATTAGGATAACTTAGGAAGTCATCGGGGCACTCTTATGGATCCATGACATCCCCTAGTTCTTCCTCCTTTGGACTCTACAACAAAATGTTCCAAAATTGAACCAATCCCCTTTCACACCTCTACGTACGATCTCATTGAAAAGTCCTACCCTTTGAAACTTCTTGAAGATAATATCTCCTGATTTTTATCGAGAGTCTTCTTAAGTGACTTTGGTCATTTAAGATGTAATTAACTATAGGGGCTTGGCCTTATAGGAAGCATGCCCGAACCCAGCTTAATATAAACCCTAATTAATTTTTTATATTAAATAGGGGAACTTGTCGTCAAATACAAAGGTTTTGCAAACCAAACAAATGTCATATATTCCTTAGTTTATTTGATCGAGTCTCATCCTTAAGTCTTGTGTTTATCCTTTGGGATAGATAGAGGATTTAAGGTACACTACTCTTTCTTTTAAACTATGAAAAATATGGGGTCGGTTTAATTTCATATTTTTCTAAAATTAAATATATATGTGTAAATTAAATCGTCCTTCCGAAGTGGGCGACGGGATTTTGATTCCGGTGACCGACAGCTTTTTACGGGCCACTCTCTACAACACAAAATAGCGCCGACTGCTTCTGCAGACTCTGCTGGGAACAAGCTTTTCTCTCCATACAAATCAAGAAATATTATCTTCACACATCGGTAATGTGTTCATATCCCTCTTGGATTAAATTACCCTTCTTTCGTTGGCATACTTTACCCATTTCTATCTTGGAAAAGTACGGTTAACTCTTTGGACTTCAGAACTAGCTGTTCAACTATGATTGTACAGAGGGGTTTAGAAGTACATTAAGGACTCTTTAAATTTTTATGTGGGGTCGGGCCCCTAATAGGTGTGTTGGTGGACTAGTTCCACCTGGGTATTATCTACTTTGCTACTTTACAAATCGTGTTGTGCTGCGCACACTTTAAAATTTTCTTACATTAATTAAATTCTTCACCTCTCAATTTTTCTTAAACCAGATTTTTAAATACCCATAAATTAAGACCCGCCTGGTCTACAAATCAACCTCTACTTTCAGTGCTTGCACTAAAAATTACAAGGTTTTTGGCCGTATAACTAACCCTGAAACTTTCTGTTTTCAAGATTGCTGCAATAGCCTACGCAACGCTGAGCTTTTCCTGCAACCTGCCAACGAGCCCAAGATTGCTGCAATAGCCTACCCAACGCTGAGCTTTTCCTGCAACCTGCCAACGAGCCACGAAGCCCGTAATCTCACTCCTACCATCATATTTGGAGCTAGATTTGAAGATCTCGAGGTCATCCTCAGGAAAGCCCTGTTTATAGTGATGAAGATCACCGCACCGGAAATATAAGAACCGTCTGCAGAATTTAACCTGAACTACCTTCAAGACTTCCCTGCCTGCAAGAATTCTAAAACTACTACCGTCACGACACCCGCCAAACCTGCTATCCCCGCTGCTGCTAAGGGAAAAGAAGTAATGATTATTGAGGATTCAACTGAGGAATTAACTGTCCCACCACCCGTGTTAAAATAGGATCAAGCTCAAGGACTGTACCATTGACCCAAACCCAAAAAAGGAACCGTAACAGAAGGGTTCGGAGGGCCATCAAAGCCCAGACTCCCAAGGAGACACCCATTGAGGAGGAGCATCATCAAGTTATCATCAAGTTGAAGAAGTGTTAAGAAGTGTTACAAGAAATTTATCCACTCCTACGAGGGAGTAGATTCCATCCTCTAACGGATACCGATCGATACGAGAGTATCCGGAAAATCACCACCACATTACCACCACTTCATGGTCATGGTGAGGATAGAAAGAAATTCACTCATATCACCCAAGTTAGCGCAGCTTTCAAAAGGCTAGCTACCAAAGAAGGACGTTTAGTTAGCGAGTTACTTAAACGAGTAGGAGATGTAATTTCCCCTCGCATGAAGAAGGAATTTTGAAGGGTGTCAAATCCGCCAGACAGTCCCACAAGACAACTGGAGTGCCACCTACTCGCTTCCCCGTTTGGTTTCATTTAGGGAATATAGTTGATTCTCCAATAGTTACTACTGATTATACCGCCACCAGGACCACAGGCCGTTGATCGGTTAAGTGGAGATCACAGACCGCAGGCCGTTGATCGGTTAAGTCGAGATCACATTCAAAAATCTTACCCGTCACTCATTATGAAGAGATTCCTACAATCCCAAAGGCAAAGACAAGACAATTACCTGGCACTATAGCTGGTCTACACCACGGGGAACATACTTTCCCTCGACATATTGATATTTCAACTAAGACACTCTGTTCTGTGACATCATTGTCGAAAAAGAAAGAGTTATGGGTACCCAAGGTTGCTGCACTGATACAATCTAGTGAGCTCGTGAAACAAGGACATGGAATGAAATCAGGGTCCGAAATACCTGCCCTCGTCGCAACAATCGCCAGCAAAATAGAGGAACAAGAAGAGGAGGTCCATCAGGGTCTTCCAGATCTTAAAGAGATCAAAGAAATGATAATTGAAGAGAAATTTGAGAAACTCAGGATCGAGATTTCCGAGTAAGCTCGAGAGCATGGAGTCTTCATCGATAGTAATTATGAAAATTTTGATTACAATGATTACCTGGTGGAAGATTTCATGGATGTCCATGTGATGTCCATGTAATTGAACACATCTGCACGCGAGGCTCAACCTCACACCGAAGAGAACGTCATAGATGAGCTATGTAGGGTCATCCTCTTAAAGGACGAGCAAGTTAGTCTACTAGATAAGAGAATAAAAGCAATGGCCGCAGCCATGACCGCCATGGCCACTATTCAGGGGCAATCACAAGCACCGCAATTGGCTTCTCTAGAGATCAATCAGCCAGAGATCATACACATTATAGATAAAAGAAGAGAGGTTGCCTCAGCAAACAAAGATGAGCAACACAGAAAGGATTCTCCATCAGGTGCTATATCAGAAAAAGAATTCAAGCAAATGGTTGAAAAAGTGTGGGACGCCTTAACCAAATCTAAGGGTGGTACATTGGTTCTAAAGGGTAGACCTTACTCGGAGGAATTTGATGTCGTGCTCTTCCCCAAGGGTTTTGTGGCCCTAAACTTCAAGATATTCGATGGGACTGAGATTAGAAATCCCAGACAACATATAGCACATTTTTGAGCTAGCTGTGGCAGCACGAGGAATAGTGAAGCTCTACTCTTCCAGCAGTTCGTCAGCAGCTTGTCAGGAATTGCTTTTGACTGGTACGCTGACTTGCCCAATGGGTCAGTTAAAACATTTTTCTTAA
>NW_018229368.1:31789-44418 GCF_001263595.1 Phalaenopsis equestris
AGCTCATGATGGAAAAAGCAGAAGCCTAGTGAAACCTTGATGGACTATATTTTGGGGTGGAGAAACCTTAGCATGAAATGTGAACCTCAGATACAGGAAAATCAGAAATGTGAACCTCAGCTACAGGAACATCATGAGATTGAAATTCTACTCAAGAGCATTCATGGGCTAGTAGCTTTCATGCTAAAGGGACTCACCATCAAATCCTTCGAGAAGGTACTCAAAAAGTCAGCAATCCTTAAGAATAAATCAAGCACATGGAGCCACACGAAAAGGCTAAGGTGACTAGAGTGTTCGAAAAGAAATCAGGAGTAGTAGCGATCATCGATAAAGGAAAGCAGTCGATGAAGATATGTCACAATACACTCAGAAATAGAGTAGTCAATCCAACCAGCGATCGCCTCAAGAAGGATCACCACAAACAAGGGATAAGAAAATGTCCATGTCAAAGGGACGTAAAATGATGTATTCTTTCAAAGATGAAGCTATACCTAAAATATTCGGAAGTCTGACGAAGAAGCCAGAGTTCAAACTGCTAGATCCAAAGAAGGTCGAAGAGGTGGACAAGAAGAATGAACAAAATTATTGCCCATACCACCGATTGCTTGGGCACACTATAGAAAAATATTTCATCTTTAAAGACTGGCTGGAGAGGAACCTTAAAGAGGAGAACATAACATTCCTGAAAGAATATTTAAAAGAACCTGAAAAAGGTTCCATAAATATGATTTTAACCGAGCCAATCTCCCCAATCGATATGTATACTGGAACAGATGGATGGAGTACAACTTAGGATGAACTCAAGAGGGTCCTCAATCAAATAGAGGATCCATCAAAACAATCTTCTGCATATACAAGAGAAGAAGAATGGAATGAGTTCTAGAGCAGATCATCTAAGAAAATACTGAACAAGATCCAGTCAAGGGTACCAAGCCTGAGATGAAGGTTTTGTCAGGAGATCCGTCATCTTCAAGGACAAAGAAGAAGAAAAGAAGCATCACTATAAAGATTGATAACAGTGGGGTAGGATAGAGGCCGCCTCTACCAGATTAGTTGTCTCAGATTTGGGGAAGAAAATCTTCAAACCCTTTTCAAACCCTTGACTTTAAGAAAATCTTCAAACCCTTGACTTTGTATGATTATCTTTTTGTCCCTCTGGGGTCTTATGAATATAATGATTGTGATTTCTGCTTCATTTTAACTATTTCTAGTTATAACGTAACTGATTATGACCAATCTAACTTCGATCATGATCCCCAAAATGATCTTCAAATCATACTCAAGTCTGATGAGTTCGTTTACTGCGGCACCGATAACGAGGAGCTGGCACCAATAACGAGGAGCCAATTCTCAAGCATCACACTCTCGAGTGTCATGGTGCACCGCTCACCATCAACTTAGATCTTTCCGACGAGGAGGAAAAGACACCTAAAGAATCAACAATGATATCTCAAGAAGAAGAAGTTACGGAAGTTAACTTGAGGAGCAGAAAAGTGTTACCATCAAGAACAGCTCCAACAGATAAAGGAAAGCATATAATTACTCGAGAGGAGATACCCCCACCAGTGGAAGAACCACATGATCAAGACAAAATCAAACGATCAAGACAAAATCAAACGATCATACAAAGTAGACTATGCTAGCTCATATGCTAGCTCATCTTAGGAAGTTGCCGGCCCGATTAAGTATCTACGATGCTCTTATCCAGTCAAAGGAAATGAGAGTGTCTCTGGTTACAGCTTTGCTTGACCCAGAGATTTGCTTACCTAAGTTAGTCAGCACATCCTTAGATGAAATTTGTTCGTTGAAAGAACAACCTGGGGTAACCTTCACAGATGAAGACTTGCTTCTCGATACTGCCGACCACAACCGTCCACTCTACATCTCCGTCAACATCGACAGATTTGTGCTGTCTAGAGTTTTAGTAGATTCTGGAGCCTTTCTTAACTTGATGAGCCTATGGACATTGGCCTATTTGGATATTAAATCTCAAGATCTTACTTTAGATAAAATGATGTTAAGAGGATTCAACCAAAAGGGAAAAAGATCCCTTGGATCAATTACATTACTTATGAACATTACTTATGAAGAAGAGCCCTCAGATCAATTACATTACTTATGAAGGTTGGAGAACTCGTGACAACTGCTAAATTTCATATCATCGACGCCGTGACCTTTTTTAATGCTCTGTTGGGTTGACCATGGCTTCATGAACACAATATGGTTCCATCATCTCTACACCAATGCATCAAATACTGCAAAGATGGTCAAGAAAATTGCATCAAAGGAGACCTACCCTACAACCATTTTCAGTGCATGAAGTTGGTATCCATTAAGATGTTGCCTACTACCCGCCTCCAAAGAGGATTGTCTTCTTTCGTGAAGTTATCACAAATAAAGATGAAAATTCAGAAGAATTACAAAGAGGAGGCCATTCAACTCTGCTTCAGTGATCTTCCACCACTCCCTTACAATGGAGGATCTTTTAGTTCGCACACCCGAGGTCGAAGCCGGCGACGCGGACGAGGAAGAATCAACTTAATCGTTGAACGGACCAGGCCAACTATCAACATTGGTAATGAAGACAGTTCCAAAGAAGAAATAATCATGACAAAATAGAAGAAACCTCTGTACGAGATATCCTTAGAAGATACAGAGAAGAATGAATATGAAACAATGTATGATCGGATAAACCACTATGTGAATGCTATGAACCTTACTTTGATTCTCTCTCAAAAGATCGAGTGTTTAGAGGTCAAGGAAGTCTGTAGTTTTGGTTCAAAGCCGATCAAATTTTACCGTGCTTCTACCTTTACTGAGCTTGAAAAACATGTAAATTTGGATGATGATCATAATGAATTAATGGAATTGCTTTTTGGTTACTTCTCACCTTGTGTTTAAAAGTTAATTCAACAGGGAGACTTACCAAAACAAATGCCAAAAGTTAAATTTCAACTTTTTAAAAAATTAAGGAATGGTAAAGTCAAACTTCAAATTCAAAAAGGGTCTCAAATTTGGTACAGTCGGACTAGTCGATGATTGTGAATTTTGCATGATTGTTACTGGTGAGTCAGAGGAGGATTGTCTCGATATAGAGGATGACTCTAATGATCAACCAATAGAAGATGCTCCCCAAGAATTTGGGGAGGAAATTAAATCCACCTTTGATGAATTGAAAGAGATTAACCTCAGAACTGAAGAACAACCCCAACCTACATTTATAAGTTCTCTACTCAATGACAAAGAATCTGAAGAATTGATCAAACAATTAACAGAGTTCAAAGATTGCTTCGCATGGAGCTACGATGAAATGTCAGGACTGTCCAATAAACTCGGGGTGGACAAGAATATAACCACAGTAAAACAAGCTCCCAAGATAATGCGCCTCAAAATAGAACAGCAAGTCATCGCCGAGGTAAAGAAATTAATAGACGTCAACTTTATGAAAGAAGAATAATAACCCACGTGGTTAGCTAACATTGTACCTATTAAGAAGAAATATGGACAGATCTGTGTTTGTGTTGACTTCAGAGATTTCAACAAGGCATGTCCATAAGACAAATTTTCACTACCCATACTATAGATGATGGTGGATATTGCTTCAACACATGAAATTTTCTCCTTCATGGACGGATCGTCAAGATACAACCAAATCAAGATGGCCCCCGAGGATGCAACACTTATAGCCTTCAGAACACTGATTGGAATTTTCTGTTACATAGTGATGACGTTCAGCCTAAAGAACGCTGGAGCAACATATCAACGCGCAATGACAAAGATTTTTGATGACCTCATTTACAACCAAGTAGAATGCTACGTGAATGATTTGGTCATCAAAAGTAAAGGAAAAATAGACCATTTGTATGATTTGAGGATCGTGTTTGAATGGTTACGACGATATGACCTTAAAATGAATCTCTTAAAGTGCACCTTTGGCGTTACCTTCGGGAAATTTCTGAGATTTGTTGTCCGTCATCGCGGAATCTAGATCAAACCGGATAAGATTAAAGCTATCTTGAAAATGCCTCCTCCTAAAACCTTAAAACAACTACGTTCCTTCCAGGGGAAGTTGACATATCTGAGACGCTTTATTTCTAATCTCTCAGATAGGTATCAGCCTTTCTCGGAATTAATTAAAAAAGACGCCAAATTCATTTAGGAAGAGAAATTTCAGTGGGCCTTTGAAGATGTTAAACAATATCTAATTACACCTCCTATTTTGGCAGCCTTATTCCAGGGAAACCTTTGATACTTTATACCGCGGCCTTAGAGGACTCTCTTAGAGCCCTTTTAGCCCATGTCAATGATGAGGGTAAGGAAAATGCACTCTACTACTTGAGTCATCGCCTAATACTGACGGAGATAAGGTATCCACCTTTTGAGAAGCATTGTCTCGCATTGATTTTTGCTGCTCAAAAGCTTAGACATTGCATTCTTTCTCATAAGATTGCCCTAATCTCGAAAGTTAATTCGTTACAATATCTGATGACACGACCAACACTCTCCGGACGTTTACCAAGATGGTCAGTGATCTTATTATAATTTGATATAACTTTTTTCCCCTCCTTGCTATCAAGGGACAGATACTAGCAGAATTTCTCGCTGCACACCTAGTGCTAGTTGGTTCCTCTCTCAACGACGAGTTACCAGATGAACAAATACTACAAATGGAATTCTCCAGTGTGCAATGTTGAGAGATGTACTTTGACGGTGCTTCGTCAGCCAGAAAAGACAAAGGATGAGGCACAGTTATATCAGGCAAAGCAGGGATCAGTTTGATCTTTATCACACCAGATAAGGGTATGTTGAGGTTCTCATACCACTTGACAGAGCCGTGCACCAACAATGAAGCGGAATATGAAGATTTAATCACCGAGTTGGGAATTACAATCTCAATGGATATAAAAATATTGTCATATATGGCGACTCCCAACTCGTCATCCAGCAAGTCGCTGGAAAATACAAAACTTTGAAACCAAGATTAGCATAATACCATCAGTACACGATGAAGCTCCTGGAGTAGATTTCTGATGTAACTTTCTACCAAATTCCTAGAGGAAATAATGTCCATGCTGACGCTCTAGCAAAACTTGCTAAGGAAATGGCACGTCCCTTGGAGGATTCTATTGAAATCACAGTGCAAGGAAGACGAGTCTTTCCTCATATCGACCTCAAAACTCTACACAAGCTCGGAAAAGAAGAACTAATAAATACAGTTACAGACATCAATGAAGATTGGCGCAAGCCATTAAGAGAATATTTGCATACTGGAAAGCTGTTAGAAGACAATTCTGAAGCACACCATATCACAAGAAGGGCCATGTCTTACGCCCTGGTAAGAAACATTCTCTATAGAAGATCATTCGACCAGATGTGGCTATGGTGTTTGAGAAGAGCTGAAGCATAGAATATTGTCAAAGAGGTACATGCTGGATTGTGTGGCGCTGACCAGTCAAGGCCGAAAATGAAAATGAAGATCAAGATACTCGGGTATTGTTGGCCATCAGTGATGTCCGACTGCATGAATACAACCAGAAAATATCACCAATGTCAAGTGCATGGGGGGGTCTTACCCCAGCCTCTGAATATGCTACATGCAACTGCTGCCTCGTGGCCATTCGAGTGTTGGGGCATAAACATAAAAGGTCTGATAGACCCTCCATACCCTAAGGGACATAAATTCATTCTTGCTGCTCCGCGTTACTTCTCCATGGAGTACCGTTACGTGAGGTTACGACACAACGCGTCCTTCAATTTTTCAAAAGCCAAATTTTCTACCATTTTGGATTGCCACGAAGAATAATTTCTGACAATGGGACAGCTTTCAAAAGCACAATAATTTTGTCAAAAGACATGGGATATATTGGAGATACTCTACGATTTACTATCCCAGAGCAAAAGGTATGGCCGAAGCCTTCAAAAAAATATTGGTACAGATTTTAAAGAAAACACTGGATGAAAATAAAAGGGATTGGCACAACAAACTATTAGAAGCCTAGTGGGCCTACCAGATGACTTTCAGGACTCCCACTCAGTGTACACTCTACATGCTCGTGTACGGGTCCGAGGTCGTGCTACCGCTACAAATCCAAACATCATCTCTTAGAGTTGATATTGCCAACAAACTCACAATAGGAGAAAGTGCAAAACTCAGACTTGAAGAACTGTAAAATCTTGAGGGAAAATGACTAGAAGCACAACAAAATTTGGATCTTTACCAAGCGAAAATGGTACAAGCCCATGACAAATTGGTCCGCCCAAGGACATTCAAAGTTGGTGACCTCGTACTTGTGCTAAAAAGGCCTATTCTTGCACGCTGCAAAATAGGTGAAAAATTTGAGCCAACTTGGGAGGGACCATTTGTCGTTGAAAAGGTCTACAGAGGAGGAGCCTACCAGTTAGTGGACTTCCAGGGTGAAAGACCCATGTTACCAATAAATGGACGATATCTGAAAACCTATTATGCAACTTGATGACGCTTGTCTCTGCTTGCTTTGAAACATAGAAACATTGATTTTTTTGGGGTTACCTATGTGGCCAAATATCTATGACCGGGTCCAAATTTTGTAATTGACCTCAATATAATGAAAATTTTGAGAAAAATTTAAAAAAAAAACTTCAAATTTTCTCCTTTCCACTTTTGAGTACATGGTTCCACGAGTTTAATGTTCCACAAAAATTAAATTCATACATAAATAAACAATTCATTTCACTAAAATAAGTTAAAATATACCTCAATAAATACTTTGTTTTGTTCTTGTTCATGCCATGTTTTGGCCCACTGACATTTTTCCTGTCCTTTGTAGAAAAATGTCGGGACGGAGGCTGATCTTTGCTTTCAAGGATGGCTGGAGCCTCGCACTAAATGAGGAGATGGCGCCGCAAGGCAGTACCATAGACTTCATCATGGACTTTAACCAGGTCGACATGGACTACGAAGGTCCTCTCATTAATGTCAGTTACAAAGAAAAAGAGGGATTTCCTTCACTGCTGAGAGTGACTGCCAAAGATAATGCATCACACAAAGGCAAGAACGTGATAACAGAGCAATATTTGATGGAAGGGCCCAACCATATGCCCTCTATGGTAGCTACACCAGCTGGAGGCCTAGTAGCCGCCAATAATGAATGACTGCCAGAGGCTTTGCTTTGCAGGACGCAACGCAAAAATGCCAGCCGCAAGAAATAGAGGGCTTTTCTATGAGAATAACACAGAAGTCAGAGGGAAACAAACAACTTACTCACCCCTATTCCGGAGGGGCATATTTATGATCCATACATGAAAGAAACTTCTATCAGCCTACCCACCACAAATGAAGAACCAGGGTTCGTAACAGAGCCAAAGACACCTTCAGCTTTAGATGTTTTTTGCAAGGGTTTCCCGACGTGCAACGCTGAGATACCTGCAGGGACATCAGCCACAGGGGCATTTGTAGAATGCCCAAATTGTAATGTTCTACATTTACAACGGTTCAGTACATTGGAAAAGTATTCCTCCAGTACCGATGGGTCTCAGACTTCAGATTTCATGATGGATGAGCCATACATCCCACTGGGGACAGATCAGTATATACTATGAAGCCTAGGGATGGAGCCCATGGTCATACATCCCGCTAGATGCCGAGTCTCGTGTTCCAGATCAGCCAGCGCCAGTTTGGGTTCCTGCCAAAGTTCAGAGGGAAGAATGCCCGCGACAGCTACCGACTCCTAGTACGATGGAGTACTACAAAATAAGCAAAGTAAATAAAAGACAATTTGAATGTTACAAAGAAGTTCAAGGAAGAATCGTCAACATACTGGAAGGCTTGGAGCTGTATACCAGAGTTTTCTCCAAGAGTGACGAAAGAAGCATTCTCGACTGCATCTTTGATTTGAGAGATAGAGGCCGAGCAGGCCTTCTCATGGAAAGAACATAGTATGAGCTGAAGAAATTGATGAGAGGAAAATGGAAGAATCACTATTCATTGCGGCTATAGTTATAATTATACAAATGACAGACAGGGAAATCAGCCAGGAATCCTTAGACATGACTAGGTAGATCCAGTACCACCTATAATAAAGTGGATGATCAAGAGAAGGTCAGATGGAACATACTGCCAGCTACCTGCATCCCAAACAACTGTATCATCAACATATATGATGAGGGAGACTGCATACGTCCTCACAGTGATCATCATGATTTTGTAAGACCCTTCTGCACAGTCTCATTTCTGAGTAAGAGCAATATATTATTTGGGAAAGAGATTGACATTCTTGGTCCTGGTGAGTTCAGAGGAACTATAGAGATTTCACTGCCATTTGGTTCAGTTTTGGTTCTGAAAAGAAATGGGGCAGATGTCGCCAAACATTGCATTCCGGGGGTACGACACTGTAGGGTGTCTGTGACCTTCCGTAGGATGGACGACAACAAAATACCATATGGATTTCAGCCAGACCCGAAACTGGAAGAGCTACTACTGTACGAGCTATGAGAGGGTTGTACCTCTAAGTACATGCGAAAAGAACACTTTCCCTAGAGCATGGCTTAGAAGGTCTGCTC
This sequence comes from Phalaenopsis equestris, assembly GCF_001263595.1. Lineage (NCBI taxonomy): Eukaryota > Viridiplantae > Streptophyta > Magnoliopsida > Asparagales > Orchidaceae > Phalaenopsis > Phalaenopsis equestris. The sequence continues at coordinate 40,328 of NW_018229368.1, forward strand.
GATCAAGAGCTCGTCGTACCTAATACAGAGGGTCAGAGGGTTCACTTTTTTTTTATAGCAACATGATATGTATCTGATATATTCAGCCTACAATGTATTCATGGCATGAGATGTTCTGGATGTACTTCAACATGGATTATATATTGTACCTTTTTAAGCGCTAGCCTATGTTTGATCTGTGACATCTTTATTGGAGCATATTAATGGAAATTTCTCTCAGAAATAAGTCTTTTTGAGAGTTTCCTTTTTGTACGATGGATGGAAGCCACGAACCACGCATTGGTTCAAAATTTCAATGAACAAAGAACGAAATAACAAACCTTTAACAATAAATAAATTTCAAATAAATTTTTTTAAACAACAAAACAAAAATAGACAACAAAACAAATTTCTTTTGAAAATCAACCAATTAAAATTAAAATTTTAAAGACATATTTTTGAAAAATTAAATGTGATAAAAATAACAAGAAAAGAAAATGAATCTGTTGAGTGCATTCTGTCATTTATGCAATTTCTTACTCTTTGTGCACGCAGCACAACTATCTTTATCTGCATTAACTTTCTTCACATCTCTGGAGAAATTCACATTCTGCACAAAACCCCACAAAACCTTACAAATCTTCTTCAACAAAATCAACCTTTTAACATGACACATTTCTGCAAATTCAACATCCCACAAACTCTCTACACTATTTTCATATGACTCTCGGAGTCAGTACCCGAATTTTGACTCCCCATATTTGAGATTGGTGTAAGACCCCCTTTAATGGAGCATGGAATCCTATTCTTAATCTTCGAGGTCGGTCCCTGACTTCCAACTCTCTTTTTAAAAATGATAACTAAAATTCAATTCTCATTTCCGAATCAATACATAAATTCTGATTCCTTCACATATTTTTATATTCTATTCACATATTCCCCACGAATTCCCATGTGCAAATCTGCATATTTTCTACATAAGAGCACATATATTCTCTTGTCACCTCTTGGGTTGGATGTGAGTCATAGTGCTTTCCTTCCTAACGTTTCCGATATATTTTCTTATTACCTCTTGAGTTGGGTGTAAGTCCCAGCGCTTTCCTTCTCAATGTAACATATATTCTGTTGTCACCGCTTGAGTTGGATGTGAGTCTTAGTGCTTTCCATCCTAACATGCACATATATTTTCTTGTTACCTCTTAAGTTGGATGTAAGTCCCAGCACTTTCCTTCTCAATGTAACACATTTATTCTCTTATCACCACTTGGGTTGGATGTGAGTCCTAGTGCGTTCCTTCCTAACGTGACACATATATTTTCTTGTTACCTCTTGAGTTGGATGTAAGTCTCAACGCTTTCCTTCGCAATGTAACTTATATTCTCTTGTCACCGCTTGGGTTGGATGTGAGTCCTAGTGCTTTCCTTCTTAACGTGACACTTATATTTTCTTGTTACCTCTTGAGTTGGATGTAAGTCTCAGCACTTTCCTTCTCAATGTAACACATATTCTCTGCTTGGGTTGGATGTCTTGGGTTGGATGTGAGTCCTAGTGCTTTCCTTCCTAACGTGACGCATATATTTTCTTGTTACCTCTTGAGTTTGATGTAAGTCCGAGCGCTTTCCTTCTCAATGTAACACATATATTCTCTTGTGACATATTGGGTTGGATGTGATATTGGGTTGGATGTGAGTCCGGATGTGAGTCCTAGTTCTTTCCTTCCTAACATGACACAAATATTTTCTTTTTACCAATGGAGTTGGATGTGAGTCTCAGTGCTTTCCTTCCTAACGTGACACATATATTTTCTCGCTACCTACCCCTTGGGTTGGATGTGATGTGAGTCCCAGAGCTTTCCTCCTCAATGTAGCGGATATTTTCCTGATTACCTCTTAGGTTGGATGTGAGTTTTAGTGCTTTCCTTCCTAACGTGTTCTATATGTTTCCCGCTACCACTTGGGTTGGATGTGAGTCTCATAGCTTTCCTCCTCAATATAGCAGATATTTTCTTCGTCACCTCATGGGTTGCATGTGAGCCCCTGTGCTTTCCTTTCTAACAAGACATATATACTCTCCCCTTCATATGTCAGTTCAAATATAACTTTTCAATGGTAACTCAAACTGGTACGGTCCTTTCTTTCTGGAGACTTATCCTTAATGGTTGTCGTCTTCTACACTGTTGTTACCCTTTGGAGCCGGATGTGAGCCCCTGTGTATTCCATCTCGATTGGGTCCTCCCACACAATCCTATTCTCATATTTTTAAATAAGTTTCAAGACCACCTTAAATGGATTATGGCATCTAATTCTTACTTAGGGATTGATACCCAAATTTCAATTCCCACCTCGGGGTCAGCACTTACATACTGATTCCCATCCTTTATAAATACTTGAAATTTTGTAACTCAAAATTTACTCTCTGATCCCCGGCGAGAGTCTCTACTCCTTGATTTCAATCAGACGATCACGTGCTAATTCTCTAGTAGAAACAAATCACACACACAACTCTACACATACTTCTAGGTCTGTTGACTTAGGAATTTATATTGTTTTCGTTGATCTTGTTGGTCAACGCAAATACGTGTGATGTGCTTACCCAGCACACCACATCTATTGGGGGTCCATTTGTTGACCTCACTTTTGGTTGAGGTTTATTTTTTCCTCTTTAGTAGCCTAAGGTCTAGCCATAGAGTTTTCTTATTGACTATTCTTAGAAAACTAGACAAGGAACCTTCACTATTAGAAATTGAAACTCTTCTCTACTCAGCTTGAAGTTGCACATATTGGTCCTAACCTCTAGCACTTAGTAGGTGGGGTCATTATGGGGGAACTCAAGATGAGTCACCCTTAGGACTGCTGGACCTTAGGGTTGACCCTGTGTGTTGGTCTAGGGCTAAGGCACTCACTTGCAATTATTTGCACTCACAATCACTCACAATCCTAAACTTAAACTCCTAGGCTTTGGACCCTTGATACTTTTGGGAGACTCATGTAGGTGGTCCCCTAAACCCACTAGCCCCAGGCTAGGGTTTAGCTAAGACCACTACATAGAAGACCCTAAATGGGGTTTCCATTGGTCCATGACTTATTTATGGTGGTTGGTACTCCAACTTTACCAAGATACCCAACCTTTCATTTTGCCCCTAAATTCTCCCAAATTCCCTATATACCCTTGGGACCCCAAATTTGGCAAAAATTACCAAATTTACCCAAAATACCCAACATTGTTCAAAAATTATTTCAAACACCTTGAAAACACCCAAACTACTCAAAATCACCAAAATTGGCCAAATTACCAAAATACCCCACCTTACCCCAAAATTCCAAAAATTCCAAAAATTCCCAAAACCCCCCAAATATTCCTATAAATATTTTTAATTTCATTTTTCTCAACTATCACATGACTCAATTTGGCCAATTTTACCATCTCGATCAAAACCCCCAAATTGCCCTTTAAAGGCCCTTATTTCCCTAAATGCAACTCAAATGTCCATCAACTTGATCTCAATTGACCCCAATTTCAATCCTAAACTCAAATTCCCAATTTCGATTCTAAACTCAAATAAACTCTTGATTTGACTAATTTATACCAAATCCAAGCTCAATTAGTCCATCATTTGAACCCAATTTTGATTTAGATTAAAACCCCAATTTTGACCCCATGACTTGGTTCCACCAAGTTGAACCCATAGCCCGCTCAATTGGCCACAATTTCTGGTTAAAAATCTTCATAACATCTCCATACATCAAACTTGATCTTCAATTGGCCTTGGTGAGGCCTCAATTTCATTGGATTTTAACCTAGATCCAAAAAGCCCTAAATTTTCCCCAAATTGGGCATGTCTCAAAATCTCACCAAATTGATGGCCTTAGCCCCAAAATTGGCCTTAGCACCAAATTGATGGCCTTAGCCCCAAAATTTCCACTCTATCCCTTCATGAAAAATAGTCACAACATATCCCTTAATCATTTGAACCATTCAATTTGGACTTATCCCAAGACTAGCCCAGCCTAGACCCATGTCTAGCCCAACATGCCCAAATTGACCAAATTTCAAAAATCCCTCAAATTGACCTACCAATTGAACTCAAAATCACTTCAACCCTTCACCAAAAA
>NW_018229368.1:44536-47357 GCF_001263595.1 Phalaenopsis equestris
TTGGATGCCACCCCAGCCATTAGTTAGACCTTAGTGACCAACCTAAACCTCTTAAAACTACTTAAACTATGACATGGACCAATGGTCCCCTAAATTAAGGGATTTCATGCCATATTTTCTTAAGCTTAGGATATTTTTGCCAAAACAAAGCCTAAATACAGTAAGTTACTGTGACATATTCCCCTGGCTCACCTGACCTCCCTAGCCATCTCCCCTCACCGGTCGTCCAACATAGTGGCAGAAAATGGCCAAACCAAGAGCTACCCCCATGGGATTAAACCCAAATCAAACCTAGAGGCCACCTCATCCAATTTGAAGCATAGAGCCTCTCTGCCCTCCACCTAGGCAGCACATTTCGTAGCAAGCCTAAAGCCATTTTTTATAAAATGCTCCCCTCCACGACCATGAAGGGAGAGCTGAAAATTCCTCTAAGAGACTTCCCCAAATTGATCCCAAAGCCTCTTTGAGACCTCCTCAGTGCAACCCAACCACCGCATTGCGCTGAATTCTCTTGTCGGAGCCCAATTTTTAAGCTCAAAACCTTACCGGAGACAGGACAAAGCTCTCCACACCTCCAAACTCCACCAAACTCAAATTAAACTCACCCAAACCTTCAAAACATGGAGAGAAGCCAAAGCCCGATCAAAACCCCCTTCCACAGAGGTCTCTAGCATAGTTCTAGACCAACAACTGAAATCAGCCTTGGTCAAATTTGAGTCTAGACATTTCACCATAACAAGAGGCTTAATCCCTAGCTTCTTTGGACCCCAACAAATGTGCCGAGAATCTCTGATCAAAGCTTCCCTTCTCAGAGCCAAGGTATAAAACTTGTCCTCCTCTCGAGCCTATTTTGATTCTCCTTTTAATTAGGCTTAATTTAATTTCATGATTACCGTATGGATATTTTCGTCTTAGTTAGACAAGTCCATATGATCAAACCCAAGGTGATTTGGTTGAGTCTAGGCTGAGATCTTTGGGTTTTAGTGTGGACGGTCACGGGATCTCTCTATCTCTCTATCGGGGACGTTGACGGGGAGCCGTCCGATCACACGTGTATCGGATGGACGGAGGAGATCAAGCCGGACGAGCTTCTGGTATGGACATTTTCTTACATGAACCGCAGGCCGAGTCAGCGGTTACGTGGAAGGTAGCGTCCAACCAGAGCGCGACACAGGTGCTTTCAGAGCTGTCTAGGATACAGTCAGCGCCGCTCGTTTAAATAGATAAATAGGGGATTTAAAAAATCAGAAAATGATCCCTAACTTTAAAAATCCATATCTTGGTGTCCATATCTTTAACTTTAAAAATCCATATCTTGGTGTAGAAAAATCATAGAAATAAAATAAAAATACATTCTTGCTCCATGAACAGAGGAAAATAATGTGGAAACAATTTTAAGTCCATGTGATGCATATTTTTCTTTTAATTAATTAAACACTGATTTGGATGTTTTGATTCTCCATGCATATAGTAATATCACCATGGCTTGAAATTTTAGTATGTTGTTGCCTCTATCTTAGGTAACATTCCTTGATTTTTCCAAAGTTATAGTAACATCACCATGACTTGAAAATAATCATGGAAATTAACATGTTGCTTAGAAAAATCCAAGAAAATTTTGGAAGTTTTATGATGACCAGAAAGCCTTTAGGAAAATTTCTCATGAGCCAAGTCATTCAAAATACACCTAATCCTTACAAACACTAAATCACTAAGATAATTAATTTTAAAAAATACAAACATCAAAATGACTTGATTTTTTTTCTCCACTATTTCTTAGGATCAAGAGAACTCACCATAATAATTTCAAAGAATTTTGAGTTCATTTGGTAACTTAAGATGGTTTTTAAAGATAAATAACATTTTTAGCACTAAAACAATTTTTTAATATTTAAAATATAACTTGGATAATTATAAACCCTATTTTTTTTTAGTTCTCTATGATGAGGGGTATTTTCTAAAATTAAAATAGAGTTTAAAATAAAAGCTTGATTTTTAACCTATTTTAAATTTTTAAATAATTAAAAATCCATAAAAATCAAGAAAATGATAAAATTCATAGAAATGTTCTAAATTACTTCCTAAGCACTTAGGAATAACTAGAATATTTTTCCTGATTTTCTAAATAAAGGTATTGTATTTTCAAGCTTAAAAATAATTTTTTTTAAAAGCTAAAATGGATTTTCATTAAAATAATTCCAATAAATCAAATAAAACTCAAAAAAATATAAAATTTTCTCCTTTGAGTTCTCTAGCCTCAGGAAGATTTTTCAAAAATATAAAACTTAATTTTCTTTCGTTTAAAATATTTTATATTTAATAAATACCCATAAATTAAAATAATTCTTTAAATACAAATAAAATTCAAAAAATCATGAAATTTGGTCCAAATGCTTCTTTTGCCTAGGTTTATTTACAATAAAAATTTCAAGTGATTAGGATTTACCATGGTCAAGTTAGGAATTTTCTTTGAAAAGTCCTATTTTTTCATGAAAATAATTATATAAATTAAATTCAATTTTCAAAAATCACATTTTCTCGTCTGATGTCTTAATTGACTCATGAATGAGGTAGTATCAAAATTTGAAAGTCATTTGATTTGAATTTGATAAACTATGAAGTGTTAGAGCCTTAGGGGCAAATATGTAATTTTGGAAATTTAGTCTTAATTAACATTTAGGCTTAATTCAAGGAGGAAAATGGGAAACCTCTAATCTTAATTTGGATATTTGAAACACAAGGGGTTAATTGATAGAAACCAACTTCACTTTCTTAATTCTTTCTTAATTGAAAAGATATTCTAAATTATTAAAATTTGGAA
>NW_018229368.1:47410-94511 GCF_001263595.1 Phalaenopsis equestris
ACTTAGGGGTACTTTTGAAGTCAATAATTAATCAATTTAATACCCCTATTTGATTTTCAAATGAAATTCAAATCATGAATCATGACTACCTAAAACTTAACCTTTTTAAAACTAACTAAGACACTCACCTAGGTCTTAAGGGTTTAGTAGTGACTTAGGCTAAATCAAGTTTCATTTAAATGAGGATTAATAAAGTAAATATCAATTAAAACTAAGATGTCTTTCAAAAACTAAAAGCGTAATGGGGACCAAAATTTGGTTAAGTGTTCCAATAACACTAACTTGCCTCTTTAAGGGACTTCACCCACCATAATCTTCAAAATTAAATTACAGATGATAATTACCTTACTCTTAGGGATAATTGAGACATCAATGCTCATTGAGCACTAAGGGTATTTTTATGATGAATTATTAAGCAACATAATAAGTTTGAAAGAACTAGGGATTTTCCACGAGGCAGCGAGAGAAAAGCACGGACCTGCTTCTTTCTCTAGATCTGTTGGCTACCCCGGAGATCTACTTAACTTAATATATTTTGCTTGGCAACATCATCCTTAATTAAACTCCTAAGGACACACCAAGATATGACCTAGGCTTAGATAGGTCGTCAAAAAATTTTACTTTCCTATTTTTTCCTATTTCATATAAATTGCCATAAAATGCCTTTTGAGTTTCAAGAGGTGGAACGAGAAGACTCGCTAGGTACGCTTTTACAGTATTCAATGTTTTCTTTCTTGTACTTCCATACTGCACTTTTATTCTTGCAAATTTGCATGTTAAACAATGAAACTATCCTACATGAAAATTAAAACTATCAGGATAGCCACAAAACTAAAACCAAAACAAAAACTAAAACTAAAATCAACCAAGATAAAATTCACCCCGACAACATTCAAAATATAAAACAACTCAAAATTTAATCACAAACATCACACAAAACTATAAATTCAATTAAATTAAGTTATCTCTATCGGATGATCAGAAATTCCTCGGAGGAGGAAACCTACGGTTGCTAACGAGGCTTCCCACGGTCTAAATGAAATTATGGAACCCATTAAGTTGAGTTTAATAAATTAATTTGAACTAAGTGAATCTAATAGAAAATAGAGGTGTCAGAATGACAGAAGGGTAGGATATTAATCGGTGTCGTTGTAATCAACTTTAATGTGCCCCCATAAAATTTACAGAACCTCAACCATAGGGACACACACCTGATTTAACATCATAACTATTTGACATCATAACTTGACACACTAGAAAACTCAAACTCATCATGACAAAGAGCTTGGAGCTAGCATGGTGGGAAGCACAACCATCCTCAACAGCAAAACCTGTCTTCCCCAGCTAAACCAATCTTCCTTCCTTAGATATCAGCAACAAAGCCATAGGACTTCAAGGTTGCTTGCTTATGCAACGTAAATCCTCACCTTATCTTTAGGCCTTTGTATAGCCCTGCTATACAATATAAGCCCTAACTCGTCTTAGGATTCTGAGGTCGTCATTCGTCACGATCTAAATCCTCGCATCTTCTAGGCTATTTGTGTAATTGTTTCACACGAATGTATGCCCTAACTAATAAAAATTGGCAGGATGAAACACCTAAATATTTTTCCTCAAAACTGAAGCCAAACATTAGGATAGCTTGGGAAGTCACCGGGGTTCTCCTCTGGATCCATGACATCCCCTAGTTCTTCCTCCTTTGGAGGTCATTTAAGATGTAATTAACTATAGGGGCTTGCCCTTATAGAAAGCATGTGTGAACCCAGCTTAATATAAACCTTATTTAATTTTTTATATTAAATAGAAGAACTTGTCAGCAAATACAAAGGTTTCACAAACCAAACGAATGTCATATATTCCTTAGTTCATTTGATTGAGCCTTATCCTCAAGTCTTCCGTTTATCCTTCAGGATAAATACAAGATTTGAGGTATAGTGCTCTTTGATTTAAACTATGAAAAATATGGGGTCGGTTTGATTTCATATTTTTCTAAAAATAATTTTATATGTAAATTAAAATGTCCTTCCGAAGCGGGTGACGTCATTTTGATTCCGGTGATCGACAACTTCTTACGGGCCACTCCCTCCAACACAAAATAGCGCCAACAAGCACACGCAGCATGAAAAAATTTGATTTCATTTGTAAAATAGCAAATCAAACTCGAAAGGGAAAAAGAGAAGATCAAAACCCAGTAGAAGTTCAAAACCCAGTGCGGGACCAACTTAGCAACGCACAATGCCCAGGTGAAACTAGTCCACCAACACACCAATTGGGGGTCTGACCCCACATGAAGATTAAGAAGTCCTTAAAGAAGTCCTTAATAGCCCTTAATAGCCTCATGAACCTCTGTGATCAAAGGTGGCCGAACAGACTGTCTCGAAGTCCAAAGAATTGACCGTACTTTTCCAAGATAGAAAAGAGTAAAGCATGCCAACAAAAGAAAAGTAATTTTGTTCATAAGGGACATGAACACATTACCAATGTATGAAGATAATATTTCTCGATTTAAATGGAGAGAAAAGTTAGTCCCCAGCAGAGTCACCAGAAGCTGTCGCCACTAAAAAGTTCAAGAGTTGCCTGTTGGAAGCTGTCAGCCACCGAAATTAAAATTTTGTCTCTCACTTCAGAAAGGCATTTAATTTACATATATATATATAAGTTTAAAAAAATATGAAATCAAATTGACCCCATATTTTTCACTGTTTAAATGAAAGAGCACTATACCTCAAACAATGTATCTATCCCGAAAGATAAACACAAGCCTTGAGGATGAAGCTCGATCAAATAAACTAAGAAATATAGGATATTTGTTTGGTATGTGAAACTATTTATTTGTCGACAAGTTCCCCTATTTAATACAAAAAATTAAATAGGGTTTATATTAAGCTGGGTTCAGATAAGCTTCTTATAAGGGCAAGCTCATATTATAAGGGCAAGCTTAAATGACCGAAGTCACTTAAAAAAACTTTTGATAAAAATCAGGAAATATTATCTTCAAGGAGTTCAAAAGGATATGAATTTTCAACAAAATCAGACAAAGAAGTGTGAAAGGGGAATGACTCAAATTTGGACATTTTGTTTTTGGAATCCAAAGGAGGAAAAACAAGGGGATGTCATAGTTCTGGAGGAGAACCTCAGTGCCTTCCCAAGCTACCCTATGGTTTGGCTCCAGTTTAGAAGAGAAATATTTAAATGTTACATTTTTGTGAAACAATCACACAAATAGCCTGGAAGATGTGAGGATTTAGGTCATGACGAACGACAACCTTGGAATCCAAAAATGAGTTAGGGCTTAGATTGTACAACAGAGCTATACAAAGGCCTAAAGATGGGGTGAGGATTTATATTACATAAGGAAACTACCTTGAAGTTCTATGGCTTGGTTGTATAATTCTAAAGAAGGAAATTTGTTTAGCTGGGGAAGACATATTTTGCTGCTAAAGATGGTCGTGCTGCCCACCATGCTAGCTCCAAGCTCCTCATCATGACGATTCTAAGTTTTCTAAGGTGTCAGGTCATGATGTTAAATCAGCTGGCCCTATGGTTAAAGTTCTTTAAATGTTATGGGGCATGTTAAAGTTGATTAGAGCGACACTGGTTAGGATCTTATGATTCCCTCGTTCTGACACCAATATTTTCTATCGGATTCACTTAGTCCAAATGAATTTACTAAACCCAACTTAATGAGTTCCATACTTTCATTTTGATATCTTAATTTAGTTGCAATTATTGTTTTGTGTGATGTTTGTGATTAAATTATTTGATCTTTCTAGCTTAAGCCCATAACTTAAGAATCACTTGATCTTTAATTGACTTTAAAGTCATGAGGATTAGGAGAATTATGCTTTTAGTTAATGTTGTGCAAGGTTATATAATGGGCTTCTACCCTTTAGCCCCATTGTATTTCTATCATCCAAACATGTTTAATAAGATCAAAATTGCTCATTTTCCCTTTGATAATCCTAAATTTTTTATTAAGGCACCAAATTCCTAAAATTACCACTTTGTCCTTGGAGCATTTCACCTCATATTTCTTTAAACACATCTCAAATGACTTTGAGGGTTTAAAGCGTTATATCCATGAGGTAATTAAAATGCTAAAGGAGGATGCTAAACGAGGATATGTGGACCTCTGAAAATTTGATTTAATTTAGATAATTATTTAAATTTAGAAAATAAGATTTTCAAAAGTTAATTTATTTAATTATTCAAAATAAAATTATATTCATAGAAAAATTATTAGAGGTTTCTAAAGTTCAGATAAACACTTAGGCAAATTTCATGATTTTTTGAATCAAATTTCTATTTTTATTATTTAATTTTAGATCAATTTTCATGATTTATCTAAATAGAAAATAGTGCTTTAATTACAAAAGTTATTTTTATACTTTTATTAGACTCCTCTGAGTTCAAAAAAGTTAGAGGTTAGAGAATAGAATTTTATATTTTTGTGATTTTTAATTTATTTAATATAATTATTTTAGTGAGAAAATATCAAAAATTCATTTTTAAGCCATTAAAATTTATTTTTAAAGAGTAATTTTAAATTAAATAAAAGGGAAATTAGGAGAAATGTCCTAATGAATTCTAAGTAATTAGGGGGAAATTCTCACTCATTTTGAAAAAAATTTGTATTTTTAAAACTTTTGATTATTTTAATTATTTTAATTCAAAGTATATTTTAAAAATGAAATATTTCACAAAAATGGGTTTTATTTTTATAAAATGCCTCTGATCACAAGGACTCGAAAAAACAATTTTCATTATTTTCCTAAGCACATTTAATTCAATATAATTATCAATGTTTCCTTAAGAATTGTTATACAAAAAGCAATGTTTCCTTAAGAAATTCATTTTAGTGTCTAGACTAAGTCAAATAATTTTGATATTTTTACAGTAGGTAGACATGATTTTTATGAACAATGTGGAGTTGATTTTCTTTAATTTTTATATGTCTTTAATTTACACAAATTAATACAAGGTATTTAAATTTAACTAAGTATAAGAATTCATAAAATGATTCAAAGCTTCACAATATTATTCCTAGATTTCTTTGACCACAGAAAACCTACTGAAATAGTTCTAAAAAATTTTTAAATGATATTTTGATCTAAATAATTAAAATAAGCCAAAATGGTCACCTTAGCTTGAAAATTAGAGTAGAAGCATAAAGATGTCCTCTAACCTTAGGAAAATCAGAAGACATAGCCTATGTCGAACAAACCCTCAAAATTTCAAGCCATGGTGAAATGTTTTAAGCCATGGAGAATCAAAATACCATAGAGGGTATTTATTTAATTAGAAATTAGGTAGAGAGAAAATACTTTTTATTTTTGATTCACATTATTCTCCTCTGTTCACTGAGAAAAAGGGTATTTTTCTTTTATTTTTATAATTTTTCTAGAGAACAATATGGATTTGTGAATTTTAGGCATTTAAAATAATTTAAAAATCCCTATTTTTCTACTTATCCATGCGGCGCCAACTTATCCTCATCCACTCCGAAGGCTCCAAGCGTCGCTCCACCATTTGACGTTGTCAGCCACGTAGCCTCCATGTGGACCATGCTTTATGCACCATGGATTTGTTCAGCTTGATCTCCTCCGTCCATTGAATACACACGCGATCGGACGAATCTCCGTTATCGTCCCCAAGTGACCTAACCCGAGAGTCGTTCACACTAAAACATTAAGATCTTGGCCTATACTCAACCAAATCGCGTAGGGTTTGTTCTTAAACCTTCATCTACTCAAGATGAACAAATCTATATGATTTATACGATATGAAATATAGTAAATATGTATGGAGGATCAAAACAAGCTCGGTTTAGGTTTGGAGTTCAATACCTTTGTCTGAGAAGGGAGGCCTCAATCAGATGGTTGTGGTAGCTTCAAGTTGTCCCAAAAAACCTTTGAATGAAGTCTCAAGCCTTGGTGAATGGTCTAGGTGTGATTTCAATCAAGCTCGATTTCAGGTGTTGGTCTAGAGCTAGGTTAGAGGCTATTTCTGTGAAATGTGGGGAGTTCTCTCCTGGTTTTAGCAAAAAATTGAGCTCAAAATTAAGCTTCCACGGTGAGGATCAGTGGGGGAAAATGGTGGGCTTGAACTTAGGAGGTCTTAGGGAGTCTCTGAGAGCAATTTGATAGAGTTTCCTTAAGCAAATTTCAACTCTTCTTTTTTGGCCATGGAGGTGAGGTTTAACTAAAAATGGCCTAGGGTGGCTGTCATGGCCAATTGAGGGGTGCAAAATGGGGCTTAGGTGGGTGGTGCTTAGGTGGATGGTTTTGAAGTGCTAAAGCTAATTCGAATTGGCCAGCTCAGATGGGTGAGTTTGGGTTTGAATTTTGGCTTGGAGCTCTTGGTTTTGGTGTTTTCCTACCACTAGGCTAGTTGGAAGGGCCAGGGGAGTTGGCCAAGAGGTCAGATGAGCCAGTGGGAGGGTTGCAAGTGATGATGGGGAAGATTTTTGGTTAAGGCCCATAAATGGGCATAAATCCCTTTAATTTAGGGATCCAATGGTCCATAGCTCACCATGACTGGTCAAAGGGGGTTTAGCGTGGTCAATAGAGTGTACTTAATGACTGTGGTGTCATCAATTTGGTGGCTTAGGCATGGCTAAGTCAATTTTGGTGCATGGGTCCAATTTGGGTCCAAATGGATAAAAGTTGGGTTTGGGTTAGTCTAACCATGACTTTGACCCCAATTGATTGAATCAACGTTGTGTAGATGAGTGTTATAAGATTTTTGGTGAAGGATTGAAGTGATTTTGAGTTCAATTGGAAGCTCAATTTGAAGGATTTTGGGATTTTGGTCACTTTTGGCATGTTGTGCTAGACTTGGGTCTAGATTGGGCAAATGTTGGGTGAGGTTCAAATTGATTATTTAAAATGGTCTATGTGAATTTCATAAAGAGTTTTTAACATAAATTGGGCACCAATTTTTTGGTGAAGGCATTCAATTTTGTGGAATTTGGGGACATAGCCAATTTCAGGCAAATTTGGGGATTTTTGGATTTGGGTTGAAATTAAATGAAACAGAGGCCTTAACATGGCCAATTTAAGGTCAAGTTTGGTGTTTAGGAGTGTTATGAAGAGTTTAGGACTCAAATTGGTGCAAATTGAGTAGGCTATGGGGTTTAATTTGGTGGTATTAAGTCATATGACTAAAATTGGGGGTTTGACTTAGATCAAGATTGAGCTCAAAGAATGAGCCAATTAGGCTTGGATTTAGTCTATATTGGTCATATAAAGGGTTAATTGAGTTTATAACTGAAATTCAGGAAAATTGGGACCAAATTGATGGACATTTAAGGTGAATTTGGGGAAATTGAGCCTTTAAAGGCAATTTTGGGGTTTTGGTCAAAATGGTCAAATTAGCCAAATTGGCCAAATTGGGTTCAATTGGAGAGACCAAATTGTTTTTGAAGACATTTGGAGAGATTTTGGAGGCTTTGGGAAAGTTTGGGGTGCCGAGGGTATTTTTGTAATTTTGGCAATTTTGGGGGTATTTTGGTAAATTTAGAATTTTTTGGTGGTTTTCGGTAATTTAAGCGGTAATTTAAGTATTTTTCGGTAATTTAAGTATTTTGGAATGATTTGAAATGATTTTTGAACAACCTTTTGTATTTTTGGGTGAAATTGGGATTTTTGGCCAAATTTGGGGGTGTTTTGGTAATTTGGGTAAGTTTGGAGGTAAAAGGTAAAATTGAATATTTTTGGTAGAATTGGGAAACCAACCACCATATGTGAGCTATGGACCAATGGAATCCCCATTTAGGTCCTCTATGTACTGGTCTTAGCTAAACCCTAGCCTAGGGCTAGTGGGTCTAGGGGACTGTCGACGTTATTTTTGGTTGAAGGAGTTGCCCATAAGAAGCTGTCGGTCACCGAAATCGAAATCTCGTCGCCCGCTTTGGATGAATGTTTTAATTTACATATATAATTAGTTTTAGAAAAATATTAAATCAAACTGAGCCCATATTTTTCATAGTTTAAATGAAAGAGTGGAGTGTTGTGCCTCAAATCTTGTATTTATCTCGAACGATAAACACAAGACTTAAGGATGAGGCTCGATCAAATAAACTAAGAAATATATGACATATGTTTGGTCTGTGAAACCTTTGTATTTGTCGACAAGTTCTCCTATTTAATATGAATAATTAAATAAAGTTTATATTAAGCTGGGTTCGGACATGCTTCTTATAAGGGCAAGCCCTATAGTTAATTACATCTTAAATGACCAAAGTCACCTAAGAAGACTCTCAATAAAAATTAGGAAATATTATCTTCAAGGAGTTTCAAAGGGTAGGACTTTCCAATGAGATCCGACGTAGATGTGATTATTTCAAATTTGGAACATTTTGTTGTAGAGTTCAAAGGAGGAAGAACTACGGGATGTCATGGATCCAGAGGAGAACCCCGGTGACTTCCCAAGCTATCCTAATGTTTGGCTTCATTTCTGAGGATAAATATTTAGATGTTTCATCCTACCAATTTTATTAGTTAGGGCTTACATTCGTGTGAAATGTGAGGATTTAGGTCGTGACAAACAACAACCTCGTAATCCTAAGACAAGTTAGGGCTTATATTGTATAAGAGGGCTATACAAAAGGCCTAGAGATAAGGTGAGGATTTATGTTGCATAAGTAAGCAAACTCAAAGTCCTATGGCTTTATTGTTTGTATCTAAGGAAGGAAGATTGGTTTAGCTGGGGAAGACAGGTTTTGCTGTTGAAGATGGTTGTGCTGCCCACCATGCTAGCTCCAAGCTCCTTGCCATGACGAGTTTGAGTTTTCTAGTGTGTCAAGTTATGATGTCAAATCAGGTGGCCCTATGGTTGTAGTTCTTTAAATTGATTAGAGTGACACCAGTTAGGATCCTACGGTTCCCTCATTCCGGCACCATTATTTTCTATTGGATTCACTTAGTCCAAATGAACTTACTAAACTCAACTTAATGAGTTCCATAATTTCATTTAGACCCTGGAAAGCCTCGTTAGTAACCGTAGGTTTCCTCCTCCAAGAAATTCCCAATCATCAGATAGAGATGACTTAATTTAGTTGAAGATGTGGTTTTGTGTGATGTTTGTGATTAAATTTTGAGTTGTTTTATATTTTGAATGTTGTGTCGGTGAATTTTATCTTGGTTGATTAGTTTTAGTTTTGGTTTTGGTTTTGTGGCTATCCTGATAGTTTTAGTTTTCATGCAAGGCGCATTGTTGTTTAGCATGCAAATTTGTGTAATCATAAAAGTATAACATAAAAGTACAAGAAAGACAACGCTGAAAATTGTAAAAGCGTACCTGGCGAGTCTTCTCGTTCCGCCATCTGAAACTTAAAATGCATGTGAGGGAAGTTCATGTAGAGACCAAAAAGTAAGATTTTGGTAGTTTTCCTAACCCTATGTCATATCTTGGTGGGTCCTTAGGATTTAAATTAAGGATGATTTTGTCAAGAAAAAACATATTATGTTTAGTAGATCTCCGAGGTGTCCAACAGATCTAGAGAAAGAAGCAGGTACGTGCTACTCTCTTGCTGCATGGTGACAAATCTCGAGTTCTTTTAAACTTATTATGTTGCTTAATAATTCATCCTGTAAATACACTTTGTGCTCAGTGAGCATTGATGTCTCAATTATCCCTAAGAATAGGGTAATTATCACTCGTAATTCAATTTAAGAATTATGTGGGTGAAGACCCTTAAAGGGACAAGTTTAAGAGATTTAGCCAAATTTTAACTTGGGCTTGTAGTGGCTGAAAGATATTTTAATTTTAAATGATGTTTACTTTTCTAATCCTTAATTAAATGATACTTGATTTAGCCTAAGTCACTACTAAGCCCTTAAGATTTTGGTGAGTGTCTTAGTCATTGCAAATGAAATTGACTTATAAGTGATGGTGTTGATTCATGTTTTTATTTTTTTTTATCATCAAATAAGGGTATTAAATTAGTGAGTTATTAACACCCAAAATCACACCCCTAAATCTAGAATCATTTAATCGGCTAGACTCCCAACTTTATGTAATTTAAGAAAATTGCAAATTTATCCTTTTTAATTAGGACAAGTGAGGTTGGTTTCAACCAGTTAACCCCTTTTGTTTCAAACATCTAAATATTTTAATTAGAATCAAAGATTTCCCATTTCCCTTTCTGAAATTAGGCCTAAATGTTAATTAAGGCTAAATTTCCAAAATTACACATTTGCCCCTAAGGCTCTATCACTTCATAATTCATCAGATTTAATCCAAATGACTTTGGAATTTTTATCCTACCTCACTCATGGGTCAATTAAGACATCAAAAGAGAAAGTGTGATTTTTCATAATTTAATTTATCTATATAATTATTTTTAATGCAAAAAAAAAGATTTTTCAAAGAAAATTCCTAACTTAACCAAAGTAAATCCTAATCCCTTAAAATTTTTACTGGAGGTAGTTTTGGACAAGAGAAACCATTGGACCAATTTTTATGATTTTTTGAATTTCATTTGAATTTTAAAAATTATTTTAAGTTCTAGGGTGTTTATTAATTAGAAAATATTTTAAATTTGGAAAATTAAGTTTAATATTTTTATTAAATCTCTCTAATGTCAGGGGACATAGAGAAACAAATTTCACATTTTTTTTTATTTTTCTTTGAATTATTGAAATTATTTTAGAAAAAAATCCATTTTTAGGCTTTAAAAAATATTTTAAGCTTCAAAATTCAATATCTTATTTAGAAAATTAGGAAAAACATCCCAATTGTTCCTAAGTGTTTAAAAAGTAATATAGAACATTTTCATGAATTTTATTATTTTTGTGATTTTTATGGATTTTTAATTATTTAAATATTTAAAATAGGCTAAAAATGAAGTTTTTATTTTTACTTCAAATTTATTTTTATAAAATTTTTCTAATCATAGAGAACTACAAAAACCAAGTTTTATAATTTTTCAAGTTATAATTTAATTATTAAAAATCACTTTTAGTGCTAAAAATGTTAATTTAATTGAAAAATCAATTTGAGATATTAAATGAACTCCAAGTATTTTGAAATTTTTATGGGGAGTTCTCTGGAGTTTATATTTTAGTGGAGAACAAAAATTAAGTCATTTAGATGTCTATGTTACCCAAAATTAATTTTCTTTGTGTTTTAGGGTTGGTGAAGATTAAGTGTATTCTTAATGACTTAACTCATGAAATTATTTCTAAAGGATCCTCTGCTTTTGGTGAACCTTCCAAAATTTTCTTCGAATTTTCTAATCAACATGCTTATTATCATAATTAATTTATGCAAATACTAGACATAAACTTGAAAAATATGGATCTCTATCTAGGGACCTCCTCTAACTTTGAAAAAATCAGAAGATATTTCCTAAGATAGAGGCAACAACATGCTAATATTTCAATCCCTGTGGATATGTTCCATGGTGATATGTTTATATGAATGGAGAATCAAAAAATTCAAATTAATGTTTAATTAATTAAAAATAAAATATGCATCACATGAACTTAAAATTATTTTCACATTATTCTCCTCTATCACTGAGCAAGAGGGTATTTTTATTTTATTTTTGTGATTTTTCTACACCAAAATATGAATTTTTAAAGTTGGGGATATTTATTTAAAGAAGAAAATCCCAATTTTTTTATTTAAATGTGCGGCGTTGACTGTATTTTAGGCAGGTCCAAAACTCCACGCAGCGTGCTCCCATTCGATGCTGCAGTCCACGCAAGCTGCTGACTCGGCCCGCGGTTCATGTAAGGAAGTGATGTCTGACTCGATCTCCTCCGTCCATCCGATACACGGGCGACGGCGATTGGACGGCTCTCCGTCATTGTCCCCGATAGAGTGATCCCGTGACCGTCCACACTAAAACCCTTAGATCTCGGCCTAAACTCAGCCAAATCACTTCGGGTTCCATATCAAGCTTAATCAAATGGAGAATCAAAATAAGCTTGAGAGGAAGAGGAGATCAATACCTTGGCTCTGAGAAGTGAAGCTTCGATCAGAGGTGTTCAGAATATTTCAGAATATTCATTGGGTTCCAAGGAGGCTAGGGATTAAGCCTCTGGCTGTGGTGCAAAGCCTAGGTAGGAATTCGACAAAGCCTGATTTCATGTGTTGTTCTAGAGCTATGCTAAAGTCTCTGTGGAAGGGGGATTTGATAGGGCTTTTCCTTCTCTCACTATGGTGAAGTTGTGGGTGAGTTTAATTTAATTTTTGTGGAGTGTAGAAGTGTGGAGAGCTCTGTTCTGGTTTTAGGCAGAGATTCGAGCTCAAAATTGGGCTCCGACAAGGGGATTCAGGTCAATGTGGTGGTTAGATTGCACTGAGGAGGTTTCAAAGAGGCTTTGGGATCGATTTGGGGAACTCTCTCAGAGGAAATTTCAGCACTCCTCCCATGACCGTGGAGGTGATTTTTTATAAAAATGGCAAAGGGGTGGCTCTTAGGGTCAATTTTTGGGTGTATTGTGATGGTTAGGTGGAGGGCAGAGGAGCTTTATAATTTGATTTGAGTGAGATGGCCTCTGGGTTTGATTTGGGTTAAGTTCAAGAGGAGGTGTCCCTCAGTTTTGGCTTCTTCGGTGACTAGGCCGGTTGGCCATGGCAGGGGGAGGTCGCTAGGAGCTCAGGGAACCCAGGGGAATATGTGACATCAATTTAATGCAATGAGGTATTGTTTTGGCAAAGATGTCTTAAGCCTAAGAAAAAATGGAAATCAAATCCCTTAATTTGAGGGACCCTTGGTCCATGGCTCATCTATCTTGGGTTATATGGTTTTTGGCTCAGTCTTAGGGTCCAACTAATGGTTGTGGTGGAGTTAATTTGATGGCTTTTGGGTAGTTAGGCCACATTTAGTGCATGGGTCCAAGTGAGTGCAAATGACCAAAATTTGGGTTTGAGCTAGGCTAGCCATGTTATTTGGCCCAAATAAATGTTTCATTTGGTGTAGGTGATTGTAAGGAACAATATTGGTGAAGGATGGAAAGGGTTTTTAGTTCAATTGGGGGGTCAATTTGAAGGATTTTGGAGATTTGATCAATTTGAACATGTTGGGCTAGCCTTGGGTCTAGATTGAGTTGGACTTGGGCTAAGTCCAAATTTAGTGTTTAAAATGGTCAATAGGAATGTCATGAAGAGTTTTCAACATGAATTGGGTGTCAATTTGTGGGTTAAGGCATTTAATTTGATGAGATTAGATCATGTGGCCAAAATTGGGGCTTTGATCTAAGCAAAAATTAGGCTTGATCTAAGTCAAAATTAGGCTCGAATGATGGACAAATTGGGCTTGGATTTGGTCTATATTGGTCATATGAAGGGTTAATTTGAGTTTAGAATTGAAATTAGGGGAAATTGAGACCAAGTTGATAAGCATTTAAGGTATGTTTGAGGAAAAATGGGTCTTTAAAAGGTAATTTGGGGGTTTTGGTCAAAGATGGTCAAATTGGCCAAATTGGGTCATATGGTAGTTAAGGAAAATTAAATTGGGAATATTTGGTAGGTTTGGGGATTTTTTGGGATTTTTTTGGAATTTTTTGAATTTTGGGCTAAATTTGGGGTATTTTGGTAATTTGTCAAATTTTGGTGAGTTTGGGTAGCTTAGGCGTTTTCAAGGTGTTTGAAATGATTTTTGAACTAATTTGGATATTTTGTGTAAATTTGGTAATTTTGGCCAAATTTGGGTCCCAAGGGTATCTAGGTAATTTGGGGGAGTTTAGGGGCAAAAGGCTAAGTTGGGTATCTCGGTAGAGTTAGAGTCGGTAGAGTTAGAGTGCCAACCACGACCAATGGAAACCCCATTTTGGGTCCTCTATGTAGTGGTATTAGCTAAACCCTAGCCTAGGGCTAGTGGGTTTAGGGGACCACCTACAGGAGTCTCCCAAAAGTATCAAAGGACCAAAGCCTAGAAGTTTAAGTTTAGGATTGTGTGTGATTGTGAGTGCAAGTATGTACCTTATGCCCTAGACCAACACCCAGGATCAACCCTAAGACCCAGAAGTCCTAAGGGTGACTCATCTTGAGTTCCCCCATGATGACCCCACCTACTAAGTGCTGGAGGTTAAGAGCAATATGTGAAATTTCAAGTTGAGTAGAGAAGAGTTTGGAATTTCTAATGTTGAGGGTTCTTTTTCTAGTTTTTTCTAGTTTTTTTTTCTAGTTTTCTAAGAATAGTCAATAGGAAAGTCCTATGGCTAGACCTTAGGCTACTAAAGCAGAAAAACTAAACCTCAACAATAAGTGAGATCAACAGGGACCATCTACATGAGTCTCTCAAAAGATCAAGGGATGAAAGTAAGTGTAAGTGAGTGAACTAACTCCAGACCAACACCCAGGTTCAACCCTAAGGTCAATCAATTCTATGGGGACTCATATTGAGCTCCCTCATTCTGACCCCACCTACTAAGTGCTAGAGGTTAGGACCAGTATGTGAAACTTTAAGTTGAGCAAAGAGGAGTTTAGAGTTTCTAATGGTGAGGGTTCCTTTTCTAGTTTTCTAGGAATATTCAAAAGGAAAATCCTATGGCTAGAGCCTAGGCTACTAAAGAGAAAGAACTAAACCTCAACCAAAATTGAGGTCAACAGTGCGTCATGCTCTGATCTGGCGCATCATGCGTCAAAATCCCAAAATTTGCTGTTTTGGCTCCAAATTTTGTCCTTTTTGTCATTTTTGCTCCAAATGCCTTAAAAAGATATACCTACAACAAAAACATGAAAATACCCTTCTTTAAAGTGCAATATCACCAAAAATAAGCATAAAATATGTACTTAAAATAGTATATTATTTTGATGTATCAAAACCCCGAAACTTAAATGTTACTTGTCGTCAAGTGACACTTTTATTACGTAAATAGAGATTAACTTATAACTTCTATACTTTAGTTTAATAAATACAATAGCAAAATTTAAGAAAAATCTTTAATAACTTAAATTCAAACTCTAAATTTAGGAATACTCAGTAATCAAATTTAAGATTTCTGAATCTCTGTTCATTTCAATTTGTCATATTAAGGACATTTAGAACATTCATATGAAAAAGAATTTCATAAAAACTTTACTAGGAATGATACGAATACTCCAAAATAAGTTTACAAAATGTAATGAAACTTCTTCTTTAAGTTGATTCAAGTGAAGCCAATTTTTTATTAGGATTCTCCTCAAGCTTCTCCTCACTTATTTTCCTTTTCTTTTCCTTTTTCTTTTTTTCTCTTTTTTTATTCTTTTCATTAAGGATCTTTTCAATCCTTTCTTTTCTTTTTCTTTTTCAAGTGAGGATTACTATATCTGAATAGCCTTTAATAATTTTGAACTTCACTATTCTCTTCTTAAAGTTAAAACTCTATACCTTTCTTCACTGTACAAATTTATATTAGTTTATGATTTTTCATAAAGTCTCATCCTTTTCTTCTTACATGGAACTCTAAAATTCTTAACACTTCAAAAATACAATTTTCTTTACTTTAAATAGAGAAACATAGTTTTATCCTATCATACCAAATATCTTTAACTTAAGAATTGACCTTCATTATTAAAAACTTTTTACCTAAATTTACCATAATATTTATAAACAGATGTATATTCATTTAAAGTTAAATCTTAATATCCCAGACTATGTTAAATTAAATTTTAAAATATAGTTAATTAAGGACAAATAAAATTTAGTTAACTTCTTTTCGAAATAAATTTTTCTTTCCCCTAAACTTAAGTTTTTAAGTGATTTTAAAAAAAAATTTAGTATAAAATTTAGTAGGTGAAAGAAAATAGTAAATGCATGAAAATAAAAACTGACCTGTAGAGGATTTCTGACTATGAAACTGGGCTCTGGTATACTGCAGGTACAAACTGAAAAAAAAAAAAAATAAAAAAAAAAAACTAAAAATAGTAAAAATACAAAAAAAAAAGTGAAAGTCTACAGTTATTATTACAGATTCAGTTCACAACACAACACAAAAGTTTGTACTACAACAGGTTCCAAATAAAAGTACAGCATAATACACTCACAAATATATACGAACATCAAAACTCACTAAACTATACTCATAAAAATCAATTCTCATCTCCTTTCTCATCATCATCAGATTCTTGTTCTTCTTCTTCTTCATCATGAACAAAAGCATAAGGAGTGAAACTGGGGCAAGTAGGAAAGTCCACATTAGGTTCACCCCTAAGATTTCTTACCATAGCATTTTCAAAATCAATATCATGTTGAACTCTTCTCTGTTGATATTCATCATTATAAGCATTTCTTGATCCTATCTCTCCCAACTGAGTTTGAATATTAACTTTTTCCATTTGTTGAATCATCTGTTGGTCCATAATACCTTCAAGTGATGCAGATTGAGAAGTAGATGCCCCTGCAGCAGATGTAGAGGGTCTATCCATTCTTCCACTTCTAGATTCAATACATGATTCCACTCTCTCAATCATATGCCTCCCAATCAGATTTTGTGGTTGTAATCTTTCTTCATTTCTATAAGATTCTACTCCTGATTGTTCACATAGATTGAAAATCAGGGCAGGGTATCCTAAACCACCAGCAGTAGAACTACCTGCTATACTAAGAGCATGTTGAACTATAAGTGCACTAACATCTATTGCTTTCATTTTTTGAATGTTTTTTGAATGCAATAGTTTAGTAAAACTCTGTCTTTTGTAACATTAGCCAAATGATTTGTTGGCAATAGCTGACAGAAATGAAGTGGTGCCACACTTTTGACTAAATAGTCAACAAGGAAGCATGAAAGTTAATTATTCTATCATTCTTAATCTTCCACTCCCCTCTTCCATCAATCAAAAATGCAATCACTTCATCCAGTGATGAATTAGTTATCATAAATGCAGTGTATTCATCAAAAAATACACCCCTCAACCCATAAAAAGTATTGATCTGATCAGCAGTAAATTCAACTTCCAGCAGTAGTATTGATCTGATCAGCAGTAAATTCAACTTCTTTACCTCTAACTACGATGTAATCTTCGTTAGTGAATCTCAAGTTTACATAAAACTCCCGAACCATCGAGAGAATTGCTATGGCAGTAAAGTAGCAAAATCTTTCCCAGTTTTTGGCAAGAACCAATCTTTCGATTTTGCTATTGGGGTTTGAAAATGCCCATTCCTGGATCATTATTCTCATCTCGATTTGAGTATTGTAATTTTGTTGGGCTTTGAAACTAACAAATCTCCGTGCATCAAAATCTTCAGATGGCCTTCCTCTCTTAACTCAGGGAGCCATTTGAAAATTCTACAAAAGTCCAAGTAATTCTAAATAAAATGCTAAATAAAAAATCTAACACTTTGAAAGATTATTTAGTAAGAAACTTTTCACCATGAGTTTTCTTCCAACTCCTTCATCAAAAATCCCAAATTTCAGATCTCCCAAATCCATGGTGAAAATAAAAAATTTCTTGAAAATAAAAAATTTCGTGAAAATAAAAAATTTCTAAGTTAAAGTGAAGCTCTTACCAAGAAAAGATGAAATCTATGATTTTTAGCTTCTGAATCCTCCTCTTTCGCCCACAATGTGATGCCTTAGACATAGATCTTGAGGTAGAAGACGACTTAAGCAGTGAAAATGGAGTTTGATTGTGCAATTTTATGGTTTTCTAGGTTATATGACATGTTCGAACCTTTGGCGCATCATGTGCCAATGCTCTCTCTGTAAATTGGAACATCATGTGCCAATCTGGAGCATCATGCGCTAGAGCTTAAATTCACCAGATTTCAATTTTAGTGGAAATCCATTCTATACCACTTTACGTCAACCTCTATTTGACTCAAATAAACCTTTCTAAGTGTAATTAAACATCACACTAACACCAAACTTTTGCAAACAACACAAAACTCACATTTATATATAAAATTTGTGTTATTACAAACTAATATTTTTTAAGCCAACAAACAATAAATTCAATGCTCTAAAGCAAACCAACATCCTAACACTAAAATCTAAACATCAAAATTCAAAACATAAACATAGATACTGTTCAACAATAGAAAAGAAATGAAATCCAACACAATAAAATAACTAAAACAAATAATACTAAACAGAAGTTTCGTGTAATAATTATGCTCAAACATTTTCTTCACTATCATCCTTCTGGATATCTCCCATAGGTTCGTAGTGTACATACAAGTTATAGAAGGATCGAAATGGAAATTCATTAGTTGAATTTTCCTCCTCAATCTAGAATGTTTCTTGAACATACGTACCAAACCATCTTCAATACGCCCAGTATGTTCAAAATGTTCCTTTAATCTCCAATGCAGATGATTCAGTATTCAGTAATATTCCCAATCACATGCATTAGATTCTGAACCTCTTTTTCAATCTTCTTGATCTTCTTCAAAAGTGCAATCGAGTTGTAGGAGGGCTAAACAGGTAATGAATTCTAAGATTCTTCATCCATCAACACATTCATATCATTTTCATCTCCCATTCCAATATAGTTGCAATCGACTTATGGATCAATAGGCTTCCAAGGAAGAAGCACTTTTTCCCAACTTTCATAAGGTACTTGCGATTGATTGCATAGTAGAAAAATAGTGGATGGATGTCCAAGTCTAGTTGCAGATCCATTGACAATCAAACCCAAAACCGATTCACAATAATAGCTCCAACATCAATAGGTTTTCCAGTTTGAATATAGTTGTTCAGAATGGCACTGTCCTTGGTTACCTTAATAATTTTCATGGTAGGCAATAATTTTGATGCAATGATGAAGTGTCAGTCTTTTAAAACTGGATTTAAAAATGATGAGGGAAAATTTTCATTTCCATCATCTCTGGTCTCCCAATTCCCATCTTCATTTGTAAGGTAGTGGTAGAGTTCATTCACATTATCTCTCATAGGGGTAAAATTTGCATAATGGCAGATAGGTACATTCTCAATCATAGACATCTCATTTATTCTTGAAGGAGTTAATTGCACAAACTTGCCTTGCTTGTAGAACATTCCTTGGTTGATCTCATGAAGATTTGCATAAAATTCTCTTAGCACAGGAACAACAACAGCGACAGTAGTGTAGCAAAGCACTTCTTAGCTCCTCTGCGCAATAGTCTCTTCCACTCAAGTATTCGGCTTGTTGAATCCTCGATTCACAAATCCCCTTTCTTTTATAAGCATCTTTTTTATTGGAACTCGATCATGTAACTTCTGCACATCAAAATTGAAGAACAGAACTTTCTCCGGTTGAAAGTTCTAAATCTAGCGAAGTTTTTAGAGTGGGAAGCCATAGGATTTGAAAAGTAGTGACTCTTCCTTCATTTTTTCCCCTAAAATATGTTTTGGAGTCAGTTTTGAGGAGTTAAATGGAGAGGAAACTGCCAAAAATAGCTAAAAACTGCCATTTGACACGTTTTAAACATCTTTGGTACTCCGACGCATCATGCGCCAGCTCTCTGGAATTCGACGCATAATGCGCCAGTTCCAAAAACTTCACCGTTTCGATTTTGATCATTTCAATTCTCAATTTTTTTATAAAATTAGGCAAATAAAGATGTTCCTAAATATTTTTTTATCAAATACATGGACTACATAAAGATTTAAACATAAATATATGTGAAATATTTCAAACAAAATAAACTATTTCAAACAAAATATTTCAAACAAAATAAACTCAAAAGCAAACTAAACAACGATAAATATGGGTTTTCTCCCAATAAGCACTTGGTTTAATTTCATCAGCCCGACATTCCTAGTCTTATTTTGGTTGACCCAACATTACAGTTTCTTTAAAAACTGGTTTTTATCCATCAAAATATGATTTCAATCTATGCCCTATAACTTTAAATATTCTTCTAGTCATGGGGTCTTCAATATTAACTGCCTCATAAAGATAAACTTTTATAACTCTGAATGGCCCTTTCCACTTAGACTTCAATTTTCCAGGAAATAATTTCAATCTTGTATTATATAATAAAACTTCCTATCTAAGTTCAAATTCTCTTTTTATTATCTTCTGATCATGTCATTCTTTCATCTTTTCCTATAAATCCTAACATTATTGTAAGATTCATTCCTAATTTCCTCATGCTCATTCAATTGCAATAATCTTTTCTTACCATCATCTTTCAAATTGAAATTAAATTCTTTTATCGCCCAATATGATTTATGCTCCAATTCTACTGCTCCAATTAAACTAGCAAGTGACAAGTTTTTCCAAAAATTAATCTCAATGGGGACATTCTTATAGGTGTCATATAGGTTGTCCTGTATGCCCATAATACAGTATCTAGTCTCATAGACCAATCAATTTTATTAGGATTAACACTCTTTTTAAAAATTCTCTTAATTTCACGATTAGATACTTTTGTTAAACCACTAGTTTGGGGATGATGAGCAGTTGCAATTTTATGAATTTTATTATATTTTTCCACTATCTTGCAATTGTTGCATTTCAAAGATGAGAACGTCCATCGGTAATGATTACTCTCGGCAATCGGTAATGATTACTCTAGGCATTCCATATCTTGTAAAAATATTTTCAATTAAAAATTTTGAAACACTCCGAGCATCACATCGAGGTAAGGCAATTGCTTCAATCCACTTAGAAACATAATCCCCTTCAATCAGTATATAAATATTTCTAAATGAAGGTATAAATGGTCCCATAAAATCTAATCCCCATGCATCAAAATTTTCAATTTCTAAATTAAAATTTAGAGGCATTTCATTTATTTTTGAAATATTACCTTCTCTGACACCGATCACATGTTTATATATATATATATATATACTAAAATCTTTAAATAAAGTAGGCTGATAAAATCCAAATTGTAAAATTTTATGAATAGTTCTATCACCTCCAAATTCGGAACCATGACATTTTTTGATAATTTCTTGAATTTCTCTATAAGGCACACATTCTCTCATTACTAAATCTTTGCATTGTTTATATAATTAAGGATCATCCCAAAAATATGATTTTGCATCTTAAATGAATTTCTTTTCTTATTATTTTGTCAGCTCATAAGGTAAAATACCACTAACAATATAATTTACAATATCAGCTTACCACGGTATTTCCCATCCTTTTACAAGATAAAGTTGCTCATAATGAAAAGTTTCATTAATTTCTCTTTCCAAATATAGGATTTCTTCTTTTTCTAGCCTAGATAAATGATCAACAATTTGATTATCAATCCCTTTCCTATTGACTATTACAAAATCAAACTCTTGCATAAGAAGTACCCATCTAATTAATCTTGGTTTAGCATATTTCTTTTGCATCAAATATTTAATAGTCGAAAGGTCAGTATGCACAAAACATTTAGCACCAATTAGATATGACCTAAACTTATCAAAAGCATACACAATGGTTAATAATTCTCTTTCAGTGGTGGTGTAATTAATCGAACCATCATTAAGAGTCTTACTAGCATTGTATATCACTTTAAAAATATTATAATATCTATGCCCTAAAATAACTCTAACTACATAATCACAAGCATCACACATTAATTCAAAATGTTTCTTCCAATCAGGTGAAACAATTATAGGAACAGTGATCAATTTTTCCTTTAAAGTTTCAAAGGCTTTAAGGCAATCTTGATTAAAGTCAAATTTTGTATCTTTTTTTAGAAGTTGGCATAAATGTTTAGTAATTTTTAAAAAGTGTTTAATATATCTCCTGTAAAATCGAGAATGTCTTAGAAATCTCCTAACTCCTCTTACTGTAGTACGTGGAGGTAAGTGTGGTATAACATGTATTTTTGCAGGATCTACTTCTACTCCATTTTCTAAAATTTTATGCCCAAGCACAATTCCTCCTGCAGCCATAAATTGATATTTTTCTCAATTCAATACGAGATTAGTCTTTTCACAACATTCCAAAACTTTCTCTAAATGATTTAGAAATATTTTAAATGAGGTTCCAACTACAGAAAAATCATCCATAATAACTTCATTCCTTTTTTCAATAAAATCACTGAAAACTGACATCATAATCTTTGAAATGTTGCAGGTGCATTACATAATCCAAAGGGCATTCGATGAAAAGCAGAAGTTCCATAAAGACTAGTAAATTTTGTTTTCTCTTGATCCTCTAGAGCAATAGGTATTTGATGATAACCAATATATCCATTTATAAAACAAAAGTATGTATGCCCAGTCAATCTATCCCACTTTTGATCCGAAAGGGGAAACGAAAATGATCCTTCTCTGATGGCAGCATTTAATTTTCAATAATCTATGTTGATTCTCCAACCAGTGACTTATCTTATTGATATTAATTTTTTATGCTCATTTGTCACTAAAATCACACCTCCTTTCTTTGGAACACAGTGAATTGGACTTACTCAAGCACTATCTGAAATATGATATATTCTTCCAGCATTTAACCATTTTATAAACTGTTTCTTCACAATTTCTTTCATTATAGGGTTTAATCTTCTTTGAGGATCACCTCTTGGTTCATGTTGATCTTCTAATAAGATTCTATGCATATAAATTGAAGGAATAGTTCCTTTAATATTAGCTAATGTCCCTCAAAAAGCTTTCTTATATCTTTTTAATGTTTCCAACAACTATTGTTTTTGTGTATTAGTTAATTTTGATGATACTATAATATGTAATGTAGATAAATCTCCTAAGTATGAATACTTCAAATGTGTATAAAGTGTTTTTAGTTCTAGTTCAGGAGGTTTTTCAATAGATGAAATCAAATTCCTATTACTTTATGTAGGATCTAACATTTCATATTTTACCTGAACATAATCCAAATCCTCTTTACTCACATCCATAAATTCATCTTGAATTTTATCCTCATCTTGATATTCCATATATTCCTTTTCAAATTCTCTTTTAAAAGTCTTCTTAAAATATTCATGGCTTAAGTATTCATTAATATCCATTCTGAAGCATTCAATCTCTTGCTCTTTTACATGATATCTCATTAATTTTGCAATATTAAATATAACCTCTTGATACTAACTCTCACAGCTAGTTCTCCTTTCTACACATCTATCAAATCACTTCCAGTGGCTAAGAATGGTCTTCCTAAAATGATAGTATTTTCTTTATCTTCCTCCATATCTAATACAATAAAGTCCAAAAGAAAGATAAATTTATTGACTTTTACCAAAACATCTTCTATAAGTCATTTAGTATAGGTAATCAAACGATCATCTAACTGAAAAGTTATAGTTGTAGGTGAAATATCTCCTAAGTCTAACTTTCTAAATATTGCTAACAGCATAAGATTAATACTGGCTCGTAAATCACATAAATCTTTTCCATAAAATTGTTTGTCAATAGCACAAGGAATTTTTAAACATCCAGGATCTTTAAGTTTTTCAGGAAGCTTTTTCTGAAGTATAGCGCTACACTCTTCGTTGAGTGCAACAATCTCATTATCTACAAACTTCCTTTTTTTATGAAGTATATCCTTCATGAACTTTGAGTAACTTGGCATTTGTTTCAAAGCTTCAACAAATGAAATGTTTATTGTTAATTTCCTCAAAATTTCCAAAATTTTTGAAAATTGATTATCTCTATGTTTCTGCTTCAATCTATGAGGAAATGGAGGTGGTTATATTTTTATAGTGATTTTCTTTGGTTTAATAGGAATTTCTGCTTCAAAATGAAAATCTTCAGCAAATTTTTCATTTTCCACCTCATCTTTTTCAACTTCAACTTCTTGTTGAACTCTATTTTCTAATTCTTTTTCACTTCTAAGTTGAATAGCTTTAATTTTCTCCTTATTTTGATCTTTAGAATTTACTTCAACATTACAAGGCAATGTTCCTGGAGGTCTATTATTAAGTGCAGTAGCAATGCATCCCAATTGATTTTCGATGTTTTTGGTTGTAGCTCCTTGACTTTGTAATTGACTACCCATTGGCAATATCAATTTTTTCATTGATAGTTTTTTCTCCTTACTTTGCAAATTATTAAATCCTGGGGGGTAATAAGGTTTATAAGCTTGATTCCCTTAATTGTTGGGTTTCTCAATGGGTTAGCAGCATTTTTTCCCAATTGTGGATTTATAGCATTAGAGTTATTATTACTCCAGCTAAAATTTGGATGATTCTTCCATCGAGGATTATAATAATTGGCATAAGGGTTATTAGAATGATTTTTTATTACATTTAAGGTCTCATAAGAAGATGAGATTCTATCATTTGTCTCAATGAGTTTTCCCCAAGCATAGGTGCTGTATGAGAATAATTCATTCCATATTGATTTATTTTTTTTGATATAACAACTATTTGGGCAGCTAACATGTCTGAGAATACTAGCAACTCTTTTTGGATTAACCCTTTTAGAGAGCCATTGAAAATTATTTGTAACCATCTCTTTAATTAATGAATATGCTTCATCAAATAATTTTGACATTAATAATCCACCAACAACAGCGTCAATAATCAATCTAACAGATCCAACCAACTCTTTATAAAAAGTTTAAAAAAGTTTGAATTATTAACCAATCAGGCAGCGCGCAGTGTGGACACTTTCTAAGAAGATCTTTAAATCTTTTCAAGACTTCATAAATTGATTCCCCTTCAAACTGACAAAATGATGTGATATCATTTCTAAGTTTAGTAGTTTTTGATGATGGGAAATATTTAAATAAGAATTTTCTTAATAAATATCCCCATGTTCTGATATATTCAGGTGCTTGTGAGTTTAACCACATCTTAACTTTATCCCTTAGTGAAAAAGGAAAAAATTCTAAGCCTGACAGCATCATTCGGCACTCCATCATATTTAAATGTAGCAAACAATTCTAGAAAACTAGCAAGGTGTAAATTAGGATCTACAATTATTGTTCCTCCAAACTGATTGTTTTGTAGCATTCGGATAATAGCAGGTTTAAGTTCAAATGAATTGGAATCTATAGTAGGGTTTTGTATGATTAAATGAATTTCATATGCTGTAGGAT
Organism: Phalaenopsis equestris; assembly: GCF_001263595.1. NCBI lineage: Eukaryota > Viridiplantae > Streptophyta > Magnoliopsida > Asparagales > Orchidaceae > Phalaenopsis > Phalaenopsis equestris. The sequence goes on from NW_018229368.1 coordinate 72,272, forward strand.
TAGCATAATCTCTTAAAGGTCTTTAATGATGTTCATTTTCATTTCCAACATTATTTAAATTGCAGGCCATTTTGCTAAAATAATCTTTCTCTTTTTGTTATTTTTGAATTTTTCTAACAATTCTCTATAGTTCAGAATTGTAAGGTGCTAAATTTTCAGATCTTACACAATGCATAAACAAAATAAAGCAACTAATTAAAAAAACTAACACACTAAAATATGAAAATAAGCAAACAAACTTAAATAAGAAAATGTTCTTTTCTTTTATAAATATAAATCTATACATATATATATATATATATAATAACAATAAAATACTTAATAATACTTTCTGTTACTTCTCCGACAACAGCACCAAAAACTTGATGCGAGCGTGGATTTAGTGTGTAAATTTTGCGAATATTTTTCAATATTACAAAATTACACATGGCAGATATATAATAAATATGTAATAGATTCCCAACAAAAATACCATTTATGAAAATATTTTATCTTTTAAAACTCTTTTTAACTATCAAATTCCCTTTAAAAATAATGCAGTTAAATCCAACGCAAATATACGTATCGCTCAAGCAATAAAGGACACTAATGGATTCCTAGATATCGATCCCAGAGGGAAGTTAGAAAACCCTTTAAATAAGTTTTTGAAATTATTTTAGAATTAAAAATACAAAAATAAAAGTAAAGTGCGAAGTTTGAATATTAAATACTAAGGAAAACGCTATATAAAATGTAGTTGAAAAACAAAGTTAACTAACTAAGAACTAACTTTTAGAAGTAAAATTACGAAAACTAAAAAAAGATTTTATTTTGATGGAATGTTCAATTTTAAGAAAGCATCATCCCCCTTTATAATGAGTATATGGATTGTGAAGAAATTGAAATCATTTGAAAATATATATATATAAATTGTTTTATGTCAAATTGGAGCGATCCTTTTCTTTACCCTCTTCTGAGTGTTATAAAGAACATTGAATACTCCAGAGTTTGGGCCCTAATTCTGTGGTTAGACGGAAGGATACCGGCTACCACTCCAAAGCTCCCACTACTCCCTCACCTGAGGGCTAACAATCTCGCACCAATTTCTAATCAACTAGACCAAATTGAGGATTTTAATCTGTCACCTGAAAATCTCCAATTTTGCATCCAATAAAGTATATTTTCCTATTTATTTGCACCTAATCCCATGGATGACATACTCTTCCATGAAATCAAATTTGACTCTCCCTATATTGTAGAAATCATATCCCTTTTCAGAACATATGTTTCTCAACAAGTTTTAACATTTCAATTGGCCAGATCAAAAAGTAAATGAAGATCTGAGTTCAAATCATCTGAAATTATTAACATTTAAAACTGTAGAAAAAAAAATCAATACTCAATTCTTCATAAAACCACAATTCTTCATAAAACCAAATCTCAAAGTAGGGAGAAGGATAATGAAGACTACTCAGAATTCATGAGAATGATACAATAAAACATGGATTTCATAAATAAGTTTACAAAAAAAAAAAAAAAAGAAATAAAAGACACCACTTATCTCAAAAATCATTCCCAAGCAAATCCCTAAAAGTTCTCTCCAAGTCTTTCTCTCTTTACAATCCCACTCAATTCTCTCTTAGAAGTGTAATGAAGAAGAAATTTCTCACCTTCCCTCTCTTCTTACAACCTTAGAGCAAAATCTCCTCTTCTCTCCTCTTGCCTCTCAAGTTAACTTTCTCTCTCTCTCCCTTTCTCGTCCCTCTTTTAGTCCCCTTGAAGTCTTCTCTTTTATTTTTGGGCTGCCTCCTATGAAAACAATTCCAAATTCCCTCCAAAAGTCAACTCTTTTGAATTCAAAAGATATGTCATTTGATCGAAGAGACATATCCCTTCATAAAAGAACCTTCTAAAGTGTCTAAATGCATGGAATTACTCCAATAAGTGTGTAGAACAAGTTTCCCTTTGAAAATTAGTGCAAATTTCATCTAAAACCACCTTTATTTGCAAAAAATTATCTCTAGCGCATCATGTGCCAAAATCCCAAAATTTGTTGTTTTGGTCCCAAATTTTGTTCTTTTTGTCATTTTTGCTCCAAATGCCTAAAAATGATATACCTGCAACAAAAACATGAAAATACCATTCTTTAAAGTGTAATATCACCCAAGCTAAGCATAAAAAGATGTACTTAAAATAGTATATTATTTTGGTGTATCAATTATGCTAAACGCTGTGATAGAGATAAACCTTTTCATTAACTAACCAAATTTTAATTACACTCTTATAATTATTCTGAGACTCTTTCAATTAAAGTAAAGATTGTAAGGCATGGGACATGGCTCTTAGCTATTAATTTAAACTCTCCCCTTTAATGATTATTCCTCTTTAAATATTTTCTTATATTATAAATTTTAGTGGGCAGGATGCTGACATGAGGCACTACTGAAGACAACGATAAACCATAGCATAAAATATGAGAAATACTTCAATAAACAGTTGTGAACATCAAATCATTCCCATAAAATTTCTTTTTATCCTAGACATGATATATAAGAAAGCTCTAACACTACAATTAAGTGAAGGGATTTGAAGCAGACATAGGTATATGAAAACATATCACATTTAACCACATAAATAGTAAAAGCAGAAGACAAACCCACCGACAGGGATCAACTATTCAGTAGAGAGAGTAGATACAAAATTTATAGCAAGTAGTATGAGATGAAAAGCAACACTCACAAAGACACAAAAATCAACTCAAATGCAACAATCACTCAAATCAAATAAAATACTAAGAAAACACTTGAGGTGCCTAATGTACCTAAAAATGTGCTATTTTTCATGCTATATTTTATAATTATATTGCACTTTAAAGGTATTTTTTCTTTTTTTTTTGTTTTAGGTACATTAAAATGAAGAATTGGAGTGATTGGAGCAAAATGAACAAAGATGGACCTACTTTAAAGGTATTTTTTCTTTTTTTTTTTGTTTTAGGTACATTAAATTGAAGATTGGAGTGATTGGAGCAAAATGAACAAAGATGGACCAAAACATAGCAAACCAGAGCAAACTGGGTTGAACTGGAGCACACTAGAGCCATGGGGGCCAAAATTGGGCACTAAAGTGCCTTTGCCTGGCTCTTAAGTGCCCAAACATGGTGCTTAGGCACCACAAGATAGAGGGAAGCGTGCTTACGTTCCCAAAATTGGTGTTTAAGCTCGGGAGATGGTTTTCAACATATATTCTAGAATATACATCAGATTTAGACAATTTTTGAAGTGGTGTTCCATGTGTCTCTTAGGGAATTAGTTCAAAATGATAAAATGAATTTAGATAAGGATTTCGGGTGGTTATAAGGAGGATTTTAAATACTTTTGAAAAGGCACTTGAGGCGCCATTTGAAAGATTCATTGAATATGGACACTTTTAAAGAGATTGTTACGCAACTCTTAGGAAACTATAAAAAAGACTTGGGATTTTTTTTAAAAGCTCTCTTGAACTAATTGGAAGAATAGAAGAAGGCTTCGAGGAGAAGAAGAAGGGTTGGCCAAGATCCTCGAGTGGGGAGACAAGGTGAGAGAGAAAGAGAGAGTGTGAGAGATTTCTTCTTTTCTTTTCACTTTGTTCTTGGAGAGGATTATAAAAAGATTGTTTTTTCTATACAAGGAGTGTTTGATTTCCATCAAAGATAAGTTTTTTCATTGTATTTTGATTTAAATTTAGTACTTTGTTTGTATGATTTCAAAGTCTCGTTCAATGAAAAATTCTTATTGTTTCTCCACGTGTAGTGAGTAGTTTTCTTTATTCTTCTCTCTTACAATGAATTAGTATGCCTGTGTAAGATATAAAATTTATAGAGTGAGAATATATGGTGATGTTTTTACTTTGTTCTTTTTTTACATCTAAACTTGATCAACTTGCATGTCAAAGTCCGTTGTGAGAACATGTAAGATCCGTGATGGTGTTGTCTCAATCAACTGTGGTATAATCACATGTGATTGTATGGATGAGATTGTAGTCCATATGGTTGAGTGCAAATAAATAAGGAAATAATCTTTGATAGTTGTAAAATTAAAGGACTTTAGAGTGACAGGCTAAAGCCCCCAATTTGGTTCTTAGTTTTAGGTCTTATTATTAGATGTTAGCATTCAGACAAGGGGACTCTAAAGTGAGAACTAGAATCTCTCCAACCTAACCAGTCTTTAGGATTCATAAACTATGAATTAGCTAATGTTGTTTATATTACTTGATCGAGAGTAAAGAATATGATTGTTGTTATTTATCACAATCTCTCTTACTACTTATTCTACTTTTACATGTGTCACTAAATTCATTACAAGAAGAAGGGTACTTTTAATATATTTATCCCCACTTTCTGATTTTCATTAAGTATTTTACTTTAGGTGTAGAAGTAGTATTGTATTGATAATTTTAGTATATAATAAAAAAAACCTTTATTAACCTTCAACGCTAGGGCGTGTTATTTAGACTAAAACTTTTCATGAAAGTCGTCCTGATTAACCTCGATCTCCATGAGATCAATTTTTGGGACTTAATCAGAAAGCTTTATATTACATAAAAATGATACGTATACTTACGTAGAATCCCTAATATTTAAAGATATAATTGAAATCTTACTTTCCTTGAGATCAAGTTTTTGGCATCGTTGTCGGGTATTAAATTCTTCAAGTCGTGGTGTCAACTTCATAAGTCCTTACATATTAAAAATATCAGGATCATGCTTTCCTTGTCATTGCTGGGAATTAAAATCTTCAAGTAGTGGTGTAAACCTCATAAATCCTTACATATAAAAATATCAGGATCAAGTTTTTAGCGCCATTGTTGGGATTAAAATCTTCTAGTAGTTGTGTGAACTTCATAAATCCTTACATATAAAAAATTTTGGGATCAAGTTTTTGGTTCCATTGTCGGGGATCAGAATGGTTGATCTTAACATTTAGGAGAATTTTAGTTGAAGCAATTAGGCTTAAACTTAGAAAATTGTAGTGTTGAAAAAACTATTTTTGTGTGAATAATATTTTTTTGAATGAGAAAGTGTTGTGAAAAAGCTGCTTGTGTGAAAAACATTATGTTTGTGAAAACATTTTGTTGTGTTGAATATATTTTTTTGTTTTTTTTAATTATTACTGTATTGTATGTTGTGTTGCGTATGCAAAATAAATGATCTGCCAGACTTGTGCCTTATGATCCCAAGTTAGAAAAAAGGAAAAAAATAAAAAAAACAGAAAGGACTTGAAAAAGTAGAAATGGAAATGGAAAACATTCAAAATAATAACTTGAAAAATCATCATAAATCATTGAGGGATTATGTAAATCCTACGATAGATGAAGCCCACTCAAGTGTACAAAACCCTGCATTTAAAGCTGACTCATTTGAACTAAATCCTGCGATTATCCAACTAGTGCAGAACAACTAGTTTGGGGGAACTCCTTCAGAGGATCACTATTTACACTTATCAAGTTATCTAGAACTTTGTGCTACATTTCATTATAATGACATGTCAGAGGATGTTGTTAAAGTAAGGCTTTTTCCTTTCTTACTAAGGGATAAGGTTAAAATGTTGTTATACTCATTAGCACCTAGCTCTATTAAAAATTAGATGAAGTTAACTCAAAAATTTCTAGCTAAGTATTTTCCACCTTCAAGGCTACATGATATTATCTCATTTTGTTAGTATAAAGGGGAATCAATATCAAAAGCCTGGGAAAGGGTTAAGGAACTCCTAAGAAAGTGTCCACACCATGCTTTGCCCGATTGGTTAATCATTAAATTTTTTTTACAATGGGTTAGTAGGATCCCTTAAATCTAAAATTGACGTTGTTGTTGGTGGATCATTAATGTCAAAACCATTTGATGAAACATATGAGTTAATTTAAGAAATGACTACAAATGAATTTCAATGGCTCTCTATAATGGTAAATCTTGAAATGGTAGTCAGTGTTCAGGATACAGATGCGATGACAATTCTTTCATCTCAGGTAGTTGCAATATCAAGAAAGTTGGACCAATTTGGAATGAACCGACCAAAATTTACTCCAGTAAGTGAGGAAAGTTTTTTAGGGTATATGATTGATTCTGAATTATCATATGAGACTTAAATACCATAAAAAACCTAAATTCTAACTTTTACAAACCAAGTTGGAATAACCATCCTAATTTTAAATGGTATCATACTATTGGGGCAGAAACCAACAATGAGAAAATAATCATGCAAATCCTATTGGAAGTTGACATAATCAGGGGAACACAAACTATAGACCTTCATATCCACCACACTATAACAATAATCAACAAGTTGATGATAAGAAGATGTCTATAGAAAAAGTGATATTGCGAATAAGAAACCAGTTACAAGGTCAAAATGCTATGATTAGAAACATAGAGAATAAACTTAAGTATCCTTGTAGTTTAACAATGCATTGTGCAATTGGAGAAAGATTATGTGGAAAAGCTTTATGTAATTTAGGAGCGAGCATTAATGTGATGCCATTATCTATATTTCGAAGGTAAGGTTTAGCTGATATTTCTTCCACTACTATAAACCTTCACTTAGCTGATCGATCTATCATTTATCCAAAAGGGGTTATAAAAGGCGTGCTTGTTAAAGTAGGTAAATTTATCTTTCCTGTGGACTTTATTGTATTAGATATGGAGGAAGATAAAGAAAATCTAATTATGTTGGGGAGATATTTTCTTGTTACTGGACAAGTTATGATAGATGTGCAAAAAGGAGAGTTGATTATGAATATTAATGATCAGGAAGTCACTTTTGATGTATTAAAGACTATGAAATATCCAGCTGAGAGAATATGATGATTGTTTTTAGATGGATGAAATTGATTATCTAAGTAAAGACCATTTGCAAGAAAATTTTTGATAGTAAGTTAATAGATGAGATTGAAACAAACTTTCATGATGAATTGAAAATGTTGTTTAAAGAAGACTGTATGTATATCCAGGAGAGGTGTGAAATGATAGACATTACCAAAAATAGTAACTTTTAATTCCATCTATTGAAAAATCTCATGAACTTAAGATGAATGCACCCCATAAAATTTTAAAGCCTACCTATTTAGGGAATTTATCTAAACCATCAGTCTTTATATCTTCAAATTCCACTTAATCACAAGAAGAACCTAAATTAAATGATAAGGTCAGTGAAAGATCTCCTAAAAAAGAGTTACTCAAAATAAATCAATGGCATATTCCGTGGTATACTGACAAAATGAATGAGATTATGATGTTGGGGAAACTAAAGTAAACTTTGGATACATCTAGTCATCGATGTTATACCAAGCGCTTTATGGGAGGCAATCTAGGATTATCTTCGTTATCAATTTAGTGTGATTATTGTTGTGTTGGATTTGATAATAGTGAGATGTTGGAATTTGATTCATGTTTGATGTGTAAGAGTGGATTGGATTAATGTAGTGAGGTAATTACTTTGTCATGACTAGATTTGTATATGATTTCTGGTAGTAGCAGGTTGATGAGTCTGTTACGACTTAGTTCCCAACCGGAGCTGAGCATTAACTTGAAGCATGTAGAGTTTAGACTTGGACCATACATATCAACTCTATTACTTCCTTTATCTGACATTGTATTTAATGAGTAAGGTCATGAACTTACTTAGTGAACAACATCTGGATGAACTGCACTATTTTTATTTACCAGATTGTGTATACCTTGGACTTAGAGTAATTCTGATCCATGGGTGATAACCATATAAAGTTTTATAATACACCCATGTTATTAGTGTAGTTTCTTCCATTAGAAATTGAAAGTAAGGAGGGAAAATGTGAGTAGAAAGGAGATCAAATTAACCTCAGTTGTTGTTTGTTTATGAATTTGTGAGTCTACGTATTGGAGTTTATGTCTCTATGTTTGTGAGTCAAGTTGAATGAGTCATTGGGTATGATAAATATTATCTCAATATTTTAAACTTATTAGTATCCAACAATTCCTTTATGAAGTTTAAAATGTGTTCCTGTTTAATCTTCAGTTTGTACCTGTTCTACTATTTAAAATTCCTTTATAGTGTTATGTCAAGCATGTTTAGCCTAGATTTAGTTTCTACAACAATATTATACCATGTTTTATTTGTTGATATTTTTGTAGGATGTGTAGTAAATTGTAAAAGTGATCTTTCTCTACCATATATTTTTGTATTTCATTGTTACACATGTTTGAGCTTAAGTTTTGGGGGAAAAGAAAAATGTTTCGAATTTAAGCCTTACATGTTTTCAAAAGTACTGCAAATATATTTATAATTTATTTCTAATGATTATTGTTACATGGAGTCACCTTAAGAATGTTATAAATTTAAGTATAGAAATGGAGGAGGAAAACGTAGTTGATATTTTTAGTGAAAAGGGTGAACCTAGAGTTAAGGATATTTAGTGGAGAACTTGGAAAAACGAATAACTATCTTTAGTAGGATGAATTGTATGTTAGAAAACTTAGAATTATTATTTTCAAACATTTAAGGCTCTTTTAAAAAGTATTTTAAAAAATACATCTTTTCAAGTGAAGGAAAGTAATAAGTTTTAGCTTTAGAGGAGGATAGTGGAATTCAAAATTATTTAAGGACTTATCTAGATATAGTAATCGTCACATAAAAAAAAAGAAAAGAGTGGAAAAGAAAAGAATGGATAAAAAAGACCCTAAAAAAATAAATAAAATTTAAAAAATATATTAATAAAAATTAAAATGTGAGGAGAGGCTTGAGGAGGGGTCATAATCAAAAATTGGTTTCACTTGAGTCTTTCTAAAGTAAAGAACTTAGAAAAATCCTAAGCTTGCTTTTTATACTTATATTTGAAAAAATTATTTTTAAGAGAGTTCATAAGTCTAGAAAGTAAAGTTCATAGGATCCGAAGTTCGAAAAATCTGCATATATTTATGAATTATATGGGAAAACTAATTCCCAAGTTTGATGATAAACTAAATATTTTAAGCCTTAGGCTAGTCTGATTCACTAGAAGTTCTTCTAAGTTGAACTATCACATTTTGTAGAATAAAATTTTAGCAATTCTAAAGGATGCCCCATTTACTCTAATCTACTTCAATTATTCTAAAATTGTAGCATTACTTGAGGACAAGTAATGTTTAAGTTGGGGGATTTTGATGTGCCTAAAAATGTGCTATTTTTCATAATATATTTTATAATGATATTACAGTTTAAAGGTATGTTATCTTGTCTTGTATTTTTGGTTGCATCAAATAGAAGAGTTTGGAGTGATTTCAGAAAAAGGAACAAATATGGACCAAAACAGAGCAAAGTCAAGCAAACTTGGTCAAACTAGGGCACACCGGAGCCATGAAGGCCAAAATCGGGCACTAAAATGCCTGTTCCTGGAGCTTAAGTTCCCAAACATGGTGGTTAGGTGGCACGAGATAGAGAGGACGATGCTTAAGCGCCCAAAATCGGTGCTTAAGTGCCCAAAATCGGTGCTTAAGCGTCAGAGACGGGTTTCAACATATCTTCTAGAATATACATTGAATTTGGAAACTTTTTTAAGGGGTGCATTGATACACCAAAAATATATGTATTTTTAGACCCATACTTTATACTCATTTTTGGTGATATTATACTTTAAAGGAAGGCATTTTTCATGTTTTATTGCAGCTTGTTAATTTTTAGGACTTGGAGCAAAAAGGAAGCAAAAAGAATGAAATTTTGAGTTGAAATGGAGTTTTTAAAAAATTGTTTAGTGTCGGCGGCGTCGTTTGACATAGAACATGGATTTAATTAAATAGCCACTAGCGGTGATGGTCTCAGAATGGTCACTGACAGTGCTAGCGTCGGTGCAGACCCTGTTTCTAGAAGATTCGACAAATTTGGACGCTTTTTGAAAATTTTTTGTATGCACCTATTGGAACACCTATTGGAAAACTGACCTTAGGCTCTATTTAGAGCTGAAATTCATCAAAAAAGACTCTTGATGCACCGAAAATATATGCATTTTTAGACCCATATTTTATACTTATTTTTGGTGATATTGCACTTTAATGGAAGATATTTTGATGTTTTCTAGTAGGTAATTGATTTTTAGGACTTAAAGCAAAAAGGAAGCAAAAAGAATGAAATTTGGAGTCAAAATGAAATTTTTGAAGAAATACACAACGTCGACCGCACAAAACAATAGAACAGACTAAGAATTTTACTCAACGTTGACGGAGCCAGAAGAGCGCCGATTATGCCTTTAAATAGAGAGCAGCAAATTAAATTGTGGGACACTGGCACCGATGGCGCTAGAATGGCACCGACTGCACCAATGTCGGTTCAGCCCTTGTTTCTAGAAGATTTGGCGTATTTGGACAATTTTTTAAGAAATTTTGGAGGCACCTCTTGGAGAACCGACCCTAGGCTCTATTTGGGGCTAAAATTCATCAGGAAACAAACTCCTTCACTCCTTTACACCTAGACTCCTTCACTCCTTCACTCCTTCACGTTCCTTTTCACTCCACAACGTTCCACCACGCTCCTTTTTTTCCATTCTTCATAATTCATTTTCATTCCACCACCACATTGGAGTCAATTAGTGAGCTTTCTTTTATAATTTGGAGTTTGTGTGGTGAGATTAAGTGTGAAACTTTCTATAAGAGTGTTGGAGAAGGGGAAAAGTGAGATATATCTTCTTCCTGCATTTCTAAGGCATTTCTAACTGCATTTCTAAGGAAAGGCTAGAAGGGATTTGCTTTGAAAAACAGTTTCAGATAAGTGTTGCTTGTTTATTAGTACTGTATGAACTTTCTTTTATATATGAAATTTGTGTTTTGTTGTATTTTTTTCAAGAAGTCTGAGTTGTTTCCTCTATCTTTCTCCTTACTTTGAGATATGGTGAAATGAAGAGATAACATTGATGTGCTAATATTAAAATATAAACTAAATTGTGATGATTTTTTAATTCCGAACTTAATTTACTTTTTGATCTGACCAATTGAATTGTTAAAATGTGTAGTGAAACATATTAAGTGCAAATAAATAAGTAAATATTCTTTGTTGGGTGTAGAATTGGAGAATCTTTAGGGTGGCATACTAAAATCCCTAATTTAGTCTTAGCATTTAAAAAATAAAGCGAGAGTTAGCCTTCAGGTGAAGGGAAGTGGGAGCTCTGGAGTGGGACATGATATCCTCTTAGCCTAGCCACGGATTTAAGACCTAAACCTGAGATTAGCTAATAATTTTCTATGCACTGTATCAGGGTAGAGAATTAAAACTACTCCTATTTGGCACAATACAAGTTATAAACATTTATCTCACCTCATTTCACCAAAACGTCATTGTAGTGGGAAGGATGCTTTTTCACATAAGAAATCTTCATTACATAAACATAGTTAGTAGATTAGTAGTTACTGGTCTTGCATTTCTACTTTGCTAATAGTTAAGTAATTTAGTTTTTATCTCAACATTCAAAATTCGTGACAATAATTTCATTTGACTTTTTGTGAATTTCCTAGTAAAATTTATCATTGCAAATTTAAACTTTCCCCGTGGAATCGATATTTGGGGCTTTAATATAAAGTTCATTATTACTTGATAACGATACATATACTTGCGTAGAATCCCATTAACAATTGCCTATACTTATATATATTTTACACAACTAACTTTTAGTACACAAATCTAGTTTTTGGCGCCATAGTGGTGTTAACTTCATAAATCCTTACATTTAAAAAATCAAGATTAAGTTTTTTGCGTCATTGCCAGGAAAGGTAACGGTTAAATTAAATAGTTTTGATAAATTAGGAAATTTAAAGATAATATATATACCATAAAAATACAAAAATATTATAAAAAATGAAAAATCCAAAAAGAAATATGTTTTTATTTAAGAGTGTTTAGTTTTTAGAATTTTACTTTGCTTACTTTATTTTTTTATGCCAAAAATTGAATCTGAAGGTTTAGTACATTACAATTCAGAATTAGAACGAACTATTAAAAAAATTTGAAAACAACAAAGAGAAATTAAAAATTTAAAAGAAATGACAAATAACTTAGATAATCCAATAAATGAGAATCGACAAAGATTATGCAAATCCGACAGCAGATGAACTTCACTTAACTATTCAAAATTTTGATGTTGCTGCTAATTCATTTTAGCTTAAACCTGTTATTATCCAAATGGTACAAAATAATAAGTTTGGAGGATCACCTACATGAGATCCTAACTTATATCTTAATAATTTTCTTGAAATTTATGCTACATTTAAATATGATGGAGTGTCTAATGATGTTGTAAGGCTAAGACTTTTTCCTTTTTCATTAAGCGATAAAGCTATGGCTTGGTTAAATTCATTAGCACCTGGATCTATTAAAACTTGGGGAGAACTATCACAAAAATTCTTGGCTAAAAATTTTCCACCTTAAAAACCGCTAAGCTTAAAAATGATATTACATCTTTTTGTCAGTTTAAAGGGGAATCAATATATGAAGCCTGGGAAAGATTTAAAGATCTTCTTAGAAAATTTTCACACCATGCTTTAGATTGCCAGATTGGTTAATAATTCAAACATTTTATCTTGGATTAGTAGGATCACTTAGAACTATTATAGATGCTGTTGCGGGTGGATCATTATTGTCAAAACGTTTTCATGAAGCATATTCTTTAATTGAAGAAATTGTTACTAACAATTTTCAATGGCCATCTGAAAGAATAAATCCTAAGAGAATAGTCAGAATTCATGATTCTGATGCAATGTCTATTTTGGCATCTCAAATTGTTGCTATTTCTAAAAAGATTGATCAAATGGGAGTGAACTATTCTCAAATACCCCTAATATTAGAGGAAAATTCACAAGGACAGATTATTGATACTCAATCATATTATAAAACTTTAAACGCTATAAATAATTGAAATAACAATCCCTATTCTAACTATTTTAACTCTGGATGGAAAAATCACCCAATGACCTTAATTTCTATTGGACTAATTATAATTATTCGGTTAATCTATCTAGAAATATGAACAATCAAGGAAATCCTAATTATCAACCTTATTATCCTTCGAGATTTAACTCCAACCCTAATCCACAAGTTAAGAAAAAGAAGTTGAAGATGGAAGAAGTGATGTTATGGGAAATCAAATACAGAATTAAGGGGCTGCTATTAGAAATATTGAAAATCAGTTAGGACATATTGCTACTACACTGTGGAAGTTAATCCAAAAGATCAAAATAAAGAGAAAATTAAAGTTATTCAATTATGAAGTGAAAAAGAAGTTGAAACAGGGATCTAAAGAGAAATTGAAGTTGATGAAGAGAAGGAAGAAATGGAAAATGATCAACATGAAAATGAACAAACACAGGTTTCTTTAGAAAAACCATTACCTTCATTTCCTCAAAGACTGAAACAGAAGAATAAAGATAAACAATTTACGAAATTTTTGGAAATCCTTAAGAAGTTAACGATAAATATTCCTTTTGTTGAAGCTTTAGAACAAATGCCAAGCTATGTGAAATTTATGAAGGATGTACTAAATAAGAAAAGGAAGTTTACAGATCATGAGATCGTTGCACTCAGTGAAGAGTGTAGTGCCATTATTCAGAAAAGCTTCCTGAAAAATCAAAAGATCCTGGAACTATTATTATTCGGTAGCTTTACTATACCTTGTGCAATTGGTGAAAGGTTTTATGGAAAAGCTTTATGTTATTTAGGAGTGAGAATCAATCTTATGCCTTTATCGATCTTTAAATGTTTAGATTTGGGAGAAATCCCCCCTACTACTGTAACTCTTCAGTTAGTTGATTGATCAATAACTTATCCAAAAGGAGTTATAGAGGATGTAATAGTAAAAGTGGATAAATTTATTTTCCCTATAGACTTTATAGTAATGGATATGGAGAAAGATAAAGAAATTCCTATTATCTTAGGGAGACCATTTCTTGCAACAGAAAGATTTGTAATAGATGTGCAAAAATTAGAATTAATAATGAGAGTTAATGATTAAGAAGTGAAATTTAATATAGCAAAAGCTATGAAATATCCTACAATAGAAAAATATAATGGATGTTTCAGGATAGAAGTAGCTAATTATATGAGTAATGAATAGCTTAAGAATGAATTTGAAAATAAATTAAAGCAAGGAGAAATTTTTGAGAATGAAGATGAAATGAAAGAAGAAGATTTGGATTATATTCAGGGCAAATTTGAAATGTTAGACTTGCTGAAAAACGATAGTAAAAATCTTATTCCTTCAAGTATTAAACCACCTAAACTTGAATTAAGGATATTATCTGCACATTTAAAGTATGTATTTTTAGGAGAGTCATCTACATTGTCTGTTATTATATCTTCTGAGTTAACTGAAATTCAAGAAAAGAAGTTGATAGAAAGTTGAAAAAGTATAAAAATGCTTTTGGATGGACTTTAACAGATATTAAATGAATTAGTCCTTCAATTTGTATGCACAGAATTTTATTAGATGAACAATATGAACCTAAAGCTTATCCTTAGAGAAGATTAAACCCAAAAATGAAAGAATTTGTTAAAAAAGAGATTTTAAATTGGTTAGATGCTGGAATTATATATCCTATTTCAGATAGTGCTTGGGTAAGCAAAATTCACTGTGTTCTGAAGAAAGAAGGAGTGACTATTGAAGAAAACAAGAAAAATGAAATAATACCAATAAGGCAAGTAACTAGTTGGCAAATTTACATTGATTATAGAAAATTAAATATGGTCACCATAAACAATCACTTTCCTTTACCCTTTCTACTTTCTTTACCCTTTCTAGACCAAATGTTGGATAGATTGGCTGAGAATAAATATTATTGATTTTTAGATGGATATATTATCACCAAATTCCAATTTCCCCTAAGAATCAAGAAAAAACAACATTTACAGGCCCACATGGAACATTTTCTCTTCGTAGAATGCATTTTGAACTGTGTAATGTTTCTGCAACATTTCAAAGATGCATAATGCCAATTTTTAGCAATTTTATAGAATATGGAATGGAAGTGTTTATGGATGATTTTTCTATATTTGAGACTTTGTTTAAGTTATGTCTTAATAATCTAGAAAAAGTTCTGCAAGTATGTGAAAAAATCAACCTAGTGTTAAATTGGAAAAAATGTCAATTTATGGTTGCAAGAGGTATTGTACTTGGGCATAAAATTTCTGAAAATGGCATGGAGGTAGATCCTGCAAAAATTCAAGTTATATAAAAATTACCACCTCCACTAGTGTTAAAGAAGTGAGAAGTTTTCTAGGACATGCTGGTTTTTACAGACGCTACATAAAAATTTTTTTGAAAATAACAAAGCCGTTATGCCAACTTTTAGAAAAAGATATGAAATTTGATTTTGATGATGAATGCATAAAAGAATTTGAATTATTGAAGACAAAAAATAAGTCACTGCACCTATAATAATACCACCTGACTGGGAAAAACCATTTGAAATAATGTGCAATTCTAGTGATTATGCTATTGGGGTTGTATTAGGACAAAGGCACGACAAAATTTTTAAGGTTATATATTATGCTAGTAAGACTCTAAATGATGCTCAAATTAATTATACTACTATTGAAAGAGAGTTATTAGCCATTGTTTATGCCTTTAATAAATTTAGACCTTATTTAATTAAAACTAAATGTATAGTGCATACAGATCATTCTGCTATTAAATACTTCATGCAAAAGAAGGATGTTAATCCAAGATTAATTAGATGGATACTTCTATTAGCAAGAGTTTGATTTTACCGTAGTCGATAGAAAGGGAAATGATAATCAAATAGCTGATCATTTATCTAGAATAGAAATAGAAATATTAACTAGTTTTGTAAATGAAATTTTAGAAAATTTTCCTGATGAACAGTTATATAGTATTGATGAAATGGATGTACCATTATATGCTGATATAGTAAATTATATTGTAAGTGATATTTTACCACCTGATATAAAAAATCCACCATTAAAGAAACTTATATATGACTCAAAAGACTATTTTTGGGATAAACCATATTTATATAAAAAATTTAAGGATCTAATGATTAAAAGATGTGTGTCTTATGAAGAAACTCAACAGATAATTGAAAGATGCCATGATTTTGAATTTGGAGGATATTTTGGAACAAATAAAACTGCAAATAAAATTTTGTAAGCTGGATTTTATTGGCCTACTATTTTTAGAGATGTTAATGAATATATTAAAACATGTGATAGATGTCAACTAGTACAAAATATTTTTAAAAGAAATGAAATGCCTCTAAATTACACATTGAATGTTGAAATTTTTAATGTGTGGGGATTAGATTTTATGGGACCATTTATGCCTTCATTTGGAAACTTATATATATTACTTGCTGTTGATAATATGTCCAAATGGATTGAAGCCATTGTTGTACCCATATGTGATGCTCGGAGTGTTTCTAAATTTTTAATTAATTTTTTTACAAGATATGAAATGCCGAGAGTAATTATTACTGATGGAGGATCTCATTTCAAGAACAAGAGAATCAAAAAATTGATTAAGAAGTATGATATTATGCATAGATTCTCTACTACTTATCATCCTCATACTAGCAGTCTAGCAGAGATATCAAATCATGAAATTAAACACATTTTAGAAAAAACTGTAAATCTTTATAAATTGGATTGGTTTGGTAGACTAGATACTGCATTATGGGCATACAAAACTGCTTATAAGACTCCTATAGGAATGTCCCCATATAGATTGATTTTCGGAAAAACATGCCACTTATCAGTAGAAATGGAGCATAAAGCATTTAGGGCTATTAAGGAATTTAATTTTAATCTAAAAGATGATGGGGAGAAAAGATTATTGCAACTTAATGAACTTGAGGAAATAAGAAATGAAGCATATGATAATGCAAAAATCTATAAAGAGAAAATAAAAATATGGCATGATCAGAAGATTATTAAGAAGAAATTCGAACCTAGATAACAAGTTCTATTGTATAATACAAGATTGAGATTGTTTCCAGGAAAACTGAATTTCATATGGTAAGGCCCATTTAAAGTGATTAAAGTTTATCATTATGGAATTGTTATTATTAAAGATCCTAACACTGGAAGATCCTAATACTGGAAATATATTTAAAGTTAATGAATGTCATTTGAAACACTGTTATGAAGGGTACATACCTTAATTTAAAGAAGTTTTAATGTTATGTCAACCCAACTAAACAAATGGTATGTCGAGCTGACGATGTTAAACCAAGCGCTTTGTGGGAGGCAACCCATACATATATGTTTATGTATTACTACTTTGTTTGATAAGTGATAATAATCCTACACAATTACATTTATTATAAATTAAGACAAATATTGGTATTGGTGAAAAATTTGAAATTAAATTGAACGAAAATGAAAGTCACAAATTTTGGCCACTGGCGCCGACGGCGCCCAAGAAAATGGACTTCACCGCCGGCAGCGCCATCGTGAGCGTCAACGGCGCTGAGAGCAGTTTGATGGTTCAGATGACTTTTGGCAGACTTCGGTGGCATTTCACTCCGTAATAATTGTCGGGAGGTGTTTCTAAAGTCTTAAAAACTGCCTTGGATAACTAAAAACTTCCTATTTTCGGATTCCATGGCTTCCAATTACATAAATACTTCAAGGTATGGAGTTTTCAATTAAAGAAAGTTTATTAGTTTTGATGCGCAGAGATTATACGATAAATTTATTGAGAAGAAGAGATTGATCAAGGAAAGGGGATTCATTAATCATGGGTTAATCAATCCAAATGCTCCAATTGACATGATCATTCTGCAAAGGCGATGGGAAGTTCTATGTTGCACTACCGCTGTAGTTGTTTTACCTGTAGTGAAGAAATACTATGCAAAATTACATGGAATTACCCAAGGAGTTGTCTTCGTATGAGGTAAGGCTGTACCATTTACTCCTAGGAGGATTAATGAATTGTATATGATAGAAAATATGATAGAAAATTATGATAGAAAATGTTCCAATCTGTCATTATGCAAATTTCATTTCTATGTGAGATTTGATGCAAGGTATTTATTATTTTCTGACGGATGAAAGTGATATGTGGGAAGTACGAGATGAAGGATATATTAGTTTTCTTGCTTCATCACTTAATCCAATTTTGAAGCAATGGCATTTCTTTATTTGTGCAAAATTAATTCCTACTATGAAGATCAGTAGAGTCATCAAGGAGAGTACTATTTTAAACTACTGTATTCAAATGGAAAAACCTATTGATATAAGATCAATTAAATTTAAATATGTTATGGGAATCATTATGAATGGGCTAATTTATGGACTTGAGCATCCTTCTATGATTTTTCTGATTTGCAGTCAATCCCAAGTGCCGTATGAAAGTTGGGAAAAAGTTTTACTACTATGGGAGCCCATGATCCCTATTGATGATCAGTATATTGGTAATGGAAATGAAGCACTAAATGTTATTATAGATCTTTCTTTACATGCTTCATCTCTATTAATGCCACCAACAGTTGGAAGTTCGCTTGCTTTAGAGAAGAAATTGAAGAAAATTGAAAGAGAACTTCAGAGTATTATGAATGCAGTGGGAGATCTCAAGTACCTTTTCGATCACCTAGATTGGAGAATGAAAGAGATTTTTGATCACACTGGAACTTTTGAGGCATGATTAGTTTAGATGTTTAAATAAAAGGGGTGGATCAAAGAAAATTTGACAGATAAATTCCCGTACTGATCCTTCTACAACCTATATGTTCATTACCAATCTATGGGAGATATTAGAGGTGATGATAGCACTGAAGCTAAGGCTGAATGATTGAAGATTGTGAATTCTCTACTTGTTTAAAAATGGTTACGTGTTTAGTGCAATTGTGTGGATTTGATTAGGTTTGACTTGGTTTATTATGAACTTTGATTATGTATACAGTTTTGTGTCAGCATTTAGTGTTGTGGCTTGATATTGATGTTGATTTATAATTAGTTTGCTTCATATGTGTGAATTTGTGATTTGTGAAATGTGTTTGTAAAAAGTGTATTTTCATATATAAAAGTTAGTTTGTTGTTGTTTGTGAAAATGATTGTTTGTGAAATGTGTATTTATTAATTTTGATAAAATTTTTGTTTAAAAATACTAAAAAAATAAACTTTGGAGAAAATTGAAAGGAAATTGAAAATTTGAAAAATGAAAATAGTGAATTTTGGTCCTTCAGCGCCGACGGTGCCTTCAACCCGAGAGCTGCGACAAAGTTATTATGAAGAAGAGATTGATCAAGTAGAGAGGTTTTGTTAATCATGGATTGATCAATCCAAGTGCACCGGTTAATAAGATCATTCTGCAAAGGCGATGGGAAGTTCTGTGTTACACTACCTTTACAGTTGTTGTACCTATAGTAAAAAAGTTTTATGCAAATTTACATGGAATTACCCAAGGAGTTGTCTTCGTACGAGGTAAGGCTGTACCATTTACTCCTGTGAGGATTAATGAATTGTATATGATAAAAAATGTTGCAATCTATCATTATACTAATTTTGTCCCTACAAGAGATTTGATGCAAGTTGCTTATAATTTTTTGACGGATGAAAGTGATATGTGGGAAGTACAAGATGAGAGATATATTAGTTTCATTGCTTTATCACTTAATCCAATTTTGAAGCAGTGGCATTTCTTTATTTCTGCAAAACTACTCCCTACTATGAAGATTGGTAGAGTCACCAAAGAAAGTGCTATTTAAAATTACTACATTCAAATAGAAAAATCCATTGATATAGGATCAATCACATTTAAATCTGTTATGGGTATCATTATGAATGAGCAAATTTATGGACTTGGGCATCCTTTTACAATTTTTCTGATTTGCAGCCAATCCCAAGTGTCATATGAAAGTTGGGAAAAACTTTTACTACCTTGGGAGCCCATGATCCATATTGATGATAATTATGTTGGAAATGGAAATGAAGCATTAAATGCTATTATAGATCATTCTACACATGCTTCAACTCCATTAATACCACCAATAGTTGGAATTTCACTTGCTTTGGAGAAGAAATTGAAGAAAATTGAAAAGGAACTTCAGAGTATTTTGAATGTAGTGGGAGATCTTAAGTACCTTTTTGATCACCTGGATTGGAGAATGAATGAAAATTTTGATCATACTTGAACTTTTGAAGCAAGATTAGTTTGACTGTTTAAAGAAAATGGGTGGATCGAAGAAAATTTGACAGATCAATTCCCGTACTGATCCTTCCACAGCCTATATGTTCATTAACAATCTATGGGAGATATTAGAGGAGAAGAAAGCACTGAAGAAGAGGAAGAATAATTAAAGACTTTGGATTCTATATTTATTTAAGAATATTTATGTATTTCATGTAATGTGTGGATTGAAGTTTGTTTGGTTTGTTTTGATTTAAAATTCTAAACATTTATTATGTGTATAGTTTTGTGTCAGCATTTAGTGTTGTGGCTTGATTTTGACGCTGATTTATACTTAGATTGCTTAATAGGTGAGAATGTTTAATTTGAAAAATGTGTTTGTAAAAAGTGTATTTTAATATGAAAAATTTAATTTGTTGTTGTTTGTGAAAATGATTGTTTGTGAAATGTTTATTTGTGAATTATTGTTAGATAAAAATTTGTGTTTAAAAATAATAATAAAACTTTGGAGTAAATTGAAAGGAATTTGAAAATTTGAAAAAATCAAAAATTGAATTTCGGGCCTTCAACGCTGATGGTGCTGGAATGGGCGTCGAACGCGCCTTCGACCTGAGAGCAGTCCTTAACCCCTTAAATTTGTGATTTTCACCGCAAACCTCCTTTTTTACACCTTGAGTTACCTTCAACCTTTGGTTTTCACACCTAAGGCTTGAGTTTTGGTGGATTTGAGGCGATTTAGAGGCAAAGGAACTATGGATTTCATCTTTTTTAGATAATAACTACACTTTAAACTAAAATTTTTTTATTTTTACCAAGGATTTTTCTCACATTGCCTAGATCCGAAACTTTTGGAAATTTTTAAGAGATTTTGAGAAAATGCTTTGGTGAAGAACTCTTACTTAATGGATTTAAGTTTAAAGTGCTTTACATTTTGATTTTTGGAATTTATTCAGATTTTTATCAAATTTTTCTTAGATTTTCTATGGCACCTAGAGCGAGCAAAAGAAAAATAGATTTTGACAAGCAAAAATTTGTTAGCTATAAATTTAGTGCTCGATTTTATAATCTTCATGAAAATAAAAAAGTAATTCTGGATCGTGGTTTCAAAAATTTGAGAAGAGAACTTGAATGATTAATTATTGCTCGATAGTGGGAAAACTTCTATTATTTTATTGTTGATGCGATAGTTGGGATAGTTATGGAATTTTAAGCCAACTTTCCGAAGGCTTTTGATGATTTTGTTTTCTTTTTGGAAAAAGGGTGGAGTTTACTACAAAAAAAATAAATGAGTTTTATCAGTTAGATTATGTTAATAGATGCCAGAATCATTCATTTTCTGCTACAAATGAGGCCTTAGATGAGGTAATTATTTTTCTGACTAGTGAGAAAGGGGCTTGGAAGTTAAAGTCAACTTTCCCCTTTCTATGCTAAATGTAGTATCTAAGGCCTAGCATTATTTTATTTCTGAGAGAATGATTCCAACAAACCATCAAGTGAGGTGACCAAAGATAGAGCCATCCTGAAATTATGTATTCAGCAAGTGATAAACATAAATGTAGGCTCTATTATTTATATAAACACTCGATCTATTGCTCTGGGAGAGACCACTGATGGATTGGCACACCCTGCTCTTATTTACACACTTTGTGAGTAGGCAAGAGTTGATTTCAGACCAGATGAGGAGAGGATTGAGCCTCAAAGTCCTATTGGGCCTGCAAACATTAAGACTTATGAGTCCCATGTTGATTGGAGATATGGAAGTAAGGGCAGCGATACTCCTTCTACTTTTAGGACGCCTACTTTTAGTGAGCCTACTTTTAGTGACCAGTAACAGGGAACTGTTGGACCAGATGATGATTTAGCAGGGGATATTTTGAGGATGGTTCATAAATTACAGAACATGGATGTCAGAAATGATGATAAAGAGGATTTCATTCAGTAGAAGTTTGAATATGATGCTACTTATGATGATGCTTTAGTGAGATACCTGAGGGGTGATCATTTAGTTCAGTTCCCTATTCACCCTGTTTATACTCCATATTAGCAGCAAAAGTTGAATGTTGATGAAGAAGAAGATGATGACTGTTGATCTTTTTGTTAGTTTGTATGTGATTGTACTTTGTGACTATGTTATGTGTTTTGTGATATTGTTGAG
>NW_018229368.1:94691-98633 GCF_001263595.1 Phalaenopsis equestris
TAGATAACTATATTTATGTTTCTAAATATATAGTAAATTTAAGTAAAAATTTTCAATAATAAAGGTTAATTTTAGAGAATAAGATATTTGGTAAAAGAGAATAAGACTATGTTTTTTCTATTTTAAGTAAAGAAATCTTTATTTTTGAAGTATTAAAAATCTTAAAAGATTCATGTAAAAAGAAAAGAATTAAACTTTATGAAATTTTTAAGTTAAAATAAATTTGTTAAGTGAAGAAATGTAAAAAGTTTTTAACTTTAAGAAGAGGATAGTGAAGTTCAAAATCATTAAAGGCTATCCAGATATAGTAATCCTCACATACATAAAAAGAAAGAAGAAGAAAGAAAGGTAAAAGGGGATTAATAATGATCCTGAAAAGTAAAAAAAAAAAAGATGTGGGGAGAAGCTTGAAGAGATGCCTAATTAAAAATTGGTTTCACTTGAATCAACTTAAGGAAAAAGACTTGGACACATTTTCTAAACTTTTTATTTGAATATTAGCTTAATTATTAGTAAAGTTTTATGAAGTTCTTTTTCATATGAATATTCTAAGTGACTTTAATATGACAAATTGCAATTTTTCTTGAAGGAAATAGAGGATCAGAAATCTTGGACTTCATTATTGAATAACCTTACACCTTTAGTATTTATTGGAGTTATTTTGAATTTTTCTTAAGTTATATTATTACGTTTAGAGAACTAAAATATGAAAATCTAGAAGTTAAATTCTTTACCATAAGTCATAATTTTATGTAGTAAAGGAGTTACTTGAGGACAAGTACCATGTAAGTTTGGGGGATTTTGATACACCAAAAATAAATCATTAAGATTTAGAGGTCTATTAAATTAAATGATCCTAGACTTAGGGGTATGATTTTGGATGTTAATAACTCACTAATTTAATACCTCTATTTAGTGTTCAAATGACATTCAAATGTTTTGATAATGAATTATTATCACTTAAAATTCTACTTCTTTCAAAAATTACTAATATGTCCACCAAGGTCCTAAGGGCTTAGTAGTGACCTAGGCTAAATCAAATTTGGTTAAATGAGGATTAGAAAAGTGAATGTAACTAGAAATTGAACACCTTTAAAACACTATAAGCCCAAGTTAAAGCTGAAATTGGCTAAGTGACCTAATAGCATTAACTTGTCCCTTTTAAAGGTCTTCACCCACATAAATCTCAAATTACCTAATAGTATTAACTTGTCCCTTTTAAAGGTCTTCACCCACATAAATCTCAAATTAAATGAAAAATGAAAATTACCCTACTCTTAGAGATAACTGAAACATCGATGTTTGCTGAACACTAGGGGTATTTATAGGATGAATTATTAAGCAACATAATAAATTTAAATGAGCTTGAGATTTTTCATCAGGTGGTGAGAGGGAAGCATAGACCTGCTTCTTTCTCCCGACCTTTTGGATACCTCGGAGGTCTACTAAAATTAGTGTGTTTTGCTTAATGAAATCATCCTCAGATGAACTAATAGGGGGCACGAAGATATGATTTAGGATTTTGTAGATCACCAGAACCTTATTTCCCTGCTTTACATAAAATGCTTTTAACATATAAATGCTCTCACATACATTTTTTAGTTTCAGTTGAAGATGGCGGGAAGACCATCTTGGTACGCTTTTATTGTAATTTGTTTTACCTGCATTTCTAGTCTCCCGTAATTTGCTTTTCAGTATGTTATTGTACTTACTCACCTGCATGTATGAACAAAAAACACAAACCCGCATGTTAAACAACGATGTCACCCTGCATGAAAACTCACACTACTAGGATAGCCGCAAAACCAAAACCAAAACTAAAATCAACCAAAATGAAATTCACCGCCACAACATTTAAAATATAAAACAACTCAAAATTTAATCACGAACAACAATTCCAACTAAATTAAGATGTATATATCGAATGATCGTGAATCCCTTGGAGGAGGTAACCTACAGTTGCTAACAAGGTTTCCCACGGTCTAAATGAAAGTATGAAACTCATTAAGTTGAGTTTATTAAATTTATTTGGACTAAGTGAATCCAATATAAAATAGTACTGTCGGATTGAGGGAACTGTAGGATCCTAACCAGTGTCGCTCTAATCAACTTTAATATGCTTCATAACATTTAAAGAACTACAACCATCTACAACCATAAGGACATCGGACATCTGATTTAACATCATAACTTGACACACTAGAAAACTTAAATTTGCCACGATGAGGAGCTTAGAACTAGCTTGGTGGGCAGCATGGCCATCTTCAACTGCAAGAAGAACTACAACAGCATATCCTTCCTTAGAATTAAACAAGCCATAGGATTTCAAGGTTGTCTGCCTAGTGCAACATAAATCCTCAACCCATCTTTAGGCCTTTGTTTAGCTCTACTGTATAATATAAGCTTTAACTTATCTTATGATTATGAGGTTATCTTTCGTCATGACCTAAATCCTCACATCTTCCAGGCTATTTGTGTGATCGTTTCACACAAATGTAAGCCCTAACAAATAAAATTGGCTGGATGAAACACCTAAATAATTTCTCCTTAAAACTAAAGCGAAACAATAGGATAGACTGGGAAGTCACCGAGGTTCTCCTCAGGATCTATGGCATCCCCTATTTCTTCCTCTATTTCTTCCTCCTTTGGATTCCCTTTGGATTCTACAATAAAATGTTCCAAATTTGAGGCATTCCCATTTCACATCTCTTTGTTCGATTTCGTTGAAAAGTTCTATCATTTTGAACCCCTTAAAGATAATATTCCCTGATTTTTATCGAGAGTTTTCTTAGGTGACTTCGGTTATCTAAGATGTAATTAAGTATAGGGGCTTGCCCTTATAGGAAGCTTTTCCAAAAGAAACTTAAAATAAACCTTATTTAATTCTTTGTATTAAATAGAGGAAATTGTCAGCAAATAAAAAGGTTTCGCAGACAAAACAGATGTCATATATTTCTAATTTTATTTGATCGAACCTCATCCTCAAGTCTTGTGTTTATCCTTCGGGATAGATACAGGGTTTGAGGTATAGTGCTCTTTCATTTAAACTATGAAAAATATGTATATAAATTAAAATGTCCTTCCGAAACGGGCGACAGAATTTTGAATCTAGGCAACTCCTCCAACCAAAATAGTGCCGACAAGATTTTTTTAAGTTAAAAAAATTCTTGGATTTTTTGAAAATTTTAAATTTTGGAAGTATACTTATTTTGAATTTTTAGAAGATATATTAAAATTTAATTTCTAAAATATTTTCTTACTTTGAATTTTTATTTTGAAAAGATATTTTAATTTTAAAATTTAAAAAGTTCTTTGATTTCCTGTTAGAGTTCTGAATTGTTGAAAATAATCTTAAATTTTGAAAAGAATTGTCAGCACTATTTTTGGTTGGAGGGGTCGCACGTAAGAAACTATCGATCACCAGAATCAAAATCTCGTCGCCTGCTTCGGAAGGACGTTTTAATTTACATATACATTGAGTTTTAGAAAAATATGAAATAAAACTGACCCCATATTTTTCATAGTTTAAATGAAAGAGCACTGTACCTCAAATCTTATATCTATCCCTAAGAATAAAAACAAAACTTGAGGATAAGTCTCAATCAAATAAACTAAGGAATATATGACATCTGTTTGTTCTGTGAAACCTTTATATTTTTCGATAAGTTTCCCTATTTAACATAAAGAATTAAATAGGGTTTATATTAAGTTGGGTTCAGACATGCTTCTTATAAAGGCAAGCCCCTATAGTTAATTACATCTTAAATGACCAAAGTCACCTAAGAAGACTCTCGATAAAAATCAGGAAATATTATCTTCAAGGAGTTTCAAAGGGTAGGACTTTTCAATGAGATCAGATGTAGAGGTGTGAAATGGGATTGGTTCAAATTTGGAACATTTTATCGTAGAATCCAAAGGAAGAAGAACTAGGGGATGTCATGG